>NC_082714.1:12443319-12663319 GCF_030144855.1 Hypanus sabinus
CAACCACTGAGCACATCTATAGTAAGTGCTGTTGTAGGAAAGCAGCATCCATCATCAAAGTTTCTCACTGCCCAGGCCATGCTCTTTTCTCGCTGCTGCCATCAGGCAGAAGGTACAGGTGCCTCAGGACTCACACCACTATGTTCAAGAACAGTTACTGCCCCTCAATCATCAGGCTCTTGGACAAAAGAGGGTAATTAAACTCATCTATTGTTGAAATGACCCCACTTTAAGGACTTGTTATGTTGTTATTTCATGCTCTCATTATTTATTCATAGTTTCTCTTGCACAGTTTGCTGTCTTCTATGCTCTTGCTCTTTCATTGATCCTGTTTACAGTTACTATTCTGTAGATTTGCTGCATATGCCCGTAGGAAAAATAATCTCAAGCATCTATGTGATGACATATATGCACTCAGACAATAACTTTTACATTGTACTTTGAAGACATTTAAACCTAGGTTAGAGTAAATCTGCTACCATGAAGCTCCATGGTTTACAGAGCATCACCCTTGAGGAGCCTGTTAACCGTATGCTCCTTCGCTAGACCTCTGAATATTAAAGCAATCCACCTCTGCAGCATCTCTTCTGAGTCACAGTGAGGTATGTAAGCCAATGAAGGAATGTCACAATCTAAAAAGGGTCAGTATAGGAACTGAGGGGTAAGCTTCATCATCTTATTATCTCCTATTTACATGGCAGCTGGATTTATCTGTTAAACAGCCACTATGACTGCCTGTGTGCTCTACAGTCATCGTGTTTATGGTGATTGGTACATTCAAGATACAAATTCACCACGCAAATGCATTCGATGCACACTCTGCAAGTAGGCAGTTAATAGCTCTAAGTACCTCTACATCAGTCTCACAATGGAGTGAAATGCAATGTAAATTGGATTGGTCACACCTGTCAGTTTGTCAAAAGGAATTTCAACAGATACAAATCTTTTATAAGAACAAGTGATTACTCACCACCTTGCAGCTCTGATCCCAGCCAGAGAAAATACTGTGCAGATAAACAAACAAGGAGAGGAGAAAAACCTGACTGATTTCCCAGCAGCCATTTTTGTCCACTGTGCTGCAATCTGCAGACTCACTTACCTTTGCTTCTGAGAGGGACTCTGCCTTCTTCAGCTGAGGCTCCCCATATGGCTGCTCTGCCACAGGGCCGCTGGCTGCAGTCTGGGGCCGAACAACTCCTGTGTTAAAACATATCCAAAGGGGAAAAAATGTCAAGTGGACATTATTAACACTTCTCTGTGTTGTCTGTAACACAAGAGATTCTGCAGTTTGTGGAAATCCAGAGTAACACACACACACAAAATGCTGGAGGAACTCAGCAGGACAGGCAGCATCTATGGAGAGGAATAAAAAGTCGACAGTTCGGGCCAAGACCCTTCACCATGAGCCTTGAGTTCCTCCAGCATTTTGTGTGTTGCTTTGAGGTGATGCTGTAAGCATACTTTTGTTGTACTTGTACCTCACTTTACGTACGCACATGGCAATAAATTTGACTTTGATTTGAATTGACTTCTGTCTCACACACGACAGATTCAAGTTCAATTTCAAGCTTATTGTCATTTGACTGTACAAATATACAACCCCCAAAACAATGTTCCTGCAGACGATGGTGCACTCACAATACATATATATCTCACATACAGCACTTAACATAAAATATTACCACAAATAAGTTAATAAAATAGATGCATGTGAAATGTGCAGCACTGGTAAACAGTAAACAGCTCACAGTCCTAGTGATGAGACCTCAGTGGTGGCAGGGTATTCATTAGTCTCACAGCCTGAAGGAAGAAATTGTTACCCATTCTGTCGTAATCCTGATGCTCCTGTACCTCCTTCCTGACGGTGTCAAAGACTGTGGATGGGTGGTAAGGATCCTCAACAATGACTAATGTGACAACAGATGATCAGCCCAAATATCCAGGGCTCCATACTGGTCCTCTCGCAGCTCTCGTGCATTTTTTTTGTGGAATAACAAACCACAGGGGGGCACACTAACCCGAATCTAAGCAAAGGGAGAAACTCAGCTGAAGCTCATGGCAACAGGAGTCACAATTTGAGACTGCTGTAGTTGTTGGACTGAACGTTAATGACACAGGGGTGTAGGGGAGGTTTCCAACCCCTACATAGGCATTGAGTGTACAAGTTGGGATTGAGTATGTCACGTATGCAATATGCATTTGTGTACATGAGTGTTTACAAAATTAACAGCACCCAAAAATGAACAGCTGCTCTTGTTCTGTGTCCTGAACTCCTTTATGCAGGCTAGCATGAACCAGTTGGGCCAAAGGGCCTTTCCCATGCTGTATGACTCTATAGTGCTAGTAGATTGTCTCCTGCCCTAGCCTTGCATCCTTTTTGCTTCATGACAGCTGACACTGGATTACTACCAGGAGTGGAAGTTTTGGCTATGCTTATCCCTTCCACTTCCCAGACCCTGGAGCTGTTGTATCCCAGAACAGTTGAAGGATAAACCAGCACAATTGGTCCTGATGTCCCTGGTTAGAGAGATTGTTGTGGGGGGGGGGGGGGGAGAGCAGGAATGTTGGACCAGGAAGGGGTGAATAAGAATCTACTGTCCATTAACACATGATAGTGCAGTAGCTAGCACAATGCTTTACAGTACTGATGACCTGGGTTCAATCCCGCTGCTGCCTGTAAGGAGTTTGTGCTTTCTCCCTGTGGCCACGTGGGTGTTCTCCGGGTGCTCCACTTTCCTCCAACAGTCCGAAGACATATTGGCTGGTAGGTTAATTGGTCATTGTGAACTGGCTCATGGTAAGGTTGGGATTAGATCGGGGGGTGCTGGGTGGCAGGGCTCAAAGGACCAGAAGGGCTTACTCCATGCTGTATCTCAGTAAATAAATAAACAAACAAATTAATAAACTCTAGCGGTAAAGGGATGCCTGTTGTAGATGGCAAGTAGGGTCAGGATGGAAGTTAAAGTAATGCCCTACCCAGTCAAACAACTTGCTACTCAGGAAGACGGTTGCCAGGCAATCTGTTGGACCTATGGAATCTATTTAGGAAAAATGGGTATTTTCAGGGAGCAAAAATTAAACAATACAGTGTTATGATTCACACAGTAATGATCTTATTTACACAATATTAAAATGGAGAGTGCACTGTAACCTCAAATAAATACCTAGCAGTTGCTGAGAGAATTTCCCTGATCATAAAAGAAGGGTAATTTTAAGAAGCTTTTTGTTAAGATCTGGGAGACAGACCCAGAGAGGATTGTGGAAGCAGATTTATTAGTAGCATCCAAAAAAAAATCCAAAAAGTAAGCCTCTGCATGGACTTGAGGGAGGAGCAGGGGGCAGTGGAATTAAATAGAAACACCCTCTAAATAGCTGATATTTTAAACAATCTCATTGTGTGATTCTCACAGCAGAATAACATGGTTAGCATACAAGTAGAATACATGGACACTCAGTCTCAGGAAAGCAATGGACTCACATGGAATTCACTCCAGCACAATTTAAAGCAATCACTAAAAAAATACCACTAAAATAAATATTTGTGGAGCAGCACGTCCCCCTGAAATACGTACTGCGTTTTGTTATGAAAAATAATACTACTATGTAGGACGGATTTGATATGCGACCTAGTTCACATCATCACCCTGCGGTGTGACATCATCTTCTAAGAATGAACGAAGAACCCAAAAGGTTCTGCACAAATTTACCCCTTTCACTATTTTCCCCTCAAGATGACCCCGGTAGTTGTTCCTTCTGCACCTTGATCGCAAGATGAAAACCTCAGCGTTCAGGGGCCTACCTGCAGTCTGTTCAGACTTGGCAGCTCCGTCACCTCCTGCTGTTTCGGGAGTAGATCCTTTCTGGGTGAGAACCACTTGCAGCAACTGTAGCGTTAAGAACAGAGATTGATTACAGGAAGGAAGATGATCCTTACTGGAGAGCCTTCGACTACACCAAGGAAGAGGGTTGACATCTTAACCATAGACCATTAGGGTTAAAGAGGCAAGGTAGAGGAAGAAAAGCAGATTCCCCTTTGAGAAACAACTGTGGTTAACACAGCTCAGGGAACCAGCGTGTGATCCAGTTCTGTCACAATTGGTGTGATAACAGCTTTCCTTCTGTAGATTGGTTACTATTTAAGGGACAGCTCCAGGTAACACAGCACACACACACAGGAACCAGAGACACGATACAAAACGGCTCTTCACTACAGAATGCGCTGAGCAGCCTCTGAATCTTTTTCTTAAAGCCACAGATGCTGACATTCTCTCAGATGATGACATAGTTAGTCATCAGCCTTTGGAGGCATGTACAAGAAAATGAAACGCTCCTTGTCAAATGCTCACAAACATGTAAATACATTCCCCTCTAAGAGGGGCATTTCAAATTTTAAATTAATTCAAGGTGAATCTACAAAGCATGGCATTTGTAGTATGTTGCCATGGCAGCAGTTTGAGAAGTCGACTCAACACCAACTTCTCAAGGGCATTTTGGAATCTGCAATAAATTGTGGGCTTGTCAGTAATGCTCACATCCTGAACATAAATCCGAAAAGGCAATATAATTTAAAATTCTGGTCTGGTATTCCAGACACTGGACACTGAAATCTCACCAGATCTCGCTATAACATTTAAACATTTGCAAACAGTCAAGTATTATTCTTCAAACGCAATTGTAATTGTTTTTCAGGGTATGAGAATCTCTGGTGATGCAGGTATTTTTTGCCAATCCCTGAGTATCCTTAAGAAATGGTGGTGACAACCACCCATTACTGGTTTCTTCACGTTTGTGAATTTCAGGATTTACAGTACGGTTGTTATAAATCCAAATGGCTCACTCCAGTCCTTCAGGGAATGTATCTTGCTAACACCATCTGGGCCCCAGGTACTTTAAGAACCAAGGAATGTAGTCAATTCCCAATATGCAGGGGATACTTAATGCAAGGCAATATACCAGGGTGATTGATAAGTTCGTGGCCTAGGTAGAAGGATTTGTTATTAACTTCAAACTTTCTGCATAATCACTCAAAGCGTTAAACTGCATGTGCATGTAACGGGAGCTATATAACTTATCTCCTTCTACCTTGGGCCACAAACTTATCAATCACCCATCTGTGGACATTTTCTGGAGGTCCAAGATCTGTATGCTCCACGACCACTGGACTAAGTCTGTAAAGGTAGGAGGGGACTATGTTGAAAAATAAATGGCTAGGTTTTCTAAAATTGACTCCTTCTACCTTAGGTCATGAACTTATCAATCACCCCTTATATGTCATGTGGAAGAGGCTCTAAACAATTAGTGGAATGGAAAATAATTTTCACCCAACATGAGGCAATAATATTCATTGGGCTGGACAACATACTCTCTGAAGTAGCATGGAATATTTATGACATTGTGGCGACCCATTTCCTGGCACATCCGAACCGGCTCACAATTAGATAGCCTACGGGGGTTTGCGAGCACAGAGCTTTGGAGCCTCTGCGCCACGGGGGGCAGGTTGAGGGAGGCTTAAAAGTGAGGCTGAGGATTTCGAATAAAGTTTTTCCTTCGACTGCAGTTACCGACTCCGTGTCGTAATTTTAGTGCTGCCGAGTCGGTAACTGCAATCGAAGGAAAAACTTTATTCGAAATCCTCAGCCTCACTTTTAAGCCTCCATCAACCTGCCCCCCGTGGCGCAGAGGCTCCAAAGCTCTGTGCTCGCAAACCCCCGTAGGCTATCTAATTGTGAGCCGGTTCGGATGTGCCAGGAAATGGGTCGCCACAACATGATCACTGGCCCAAAGTAGTCTTTCTCTGACAGTTGACTTGAGATCAGACTTATGACAATTTTGCTTCTATTCCATCCTGTCAAATAGATCTGGTTGTTTTCAGAGCTCAGACTTGTTTGCAATTGCAGTTTCATGACAAGTTTTGCTGGTAGTGCTCCGTTAATAGTTTCACACCTCAACAGTGGAGGTTTCCAAAGGATGCTTTGCATTAATGAAAGGTTTGACCATTTGATAAGTAGTTAGTCATTCTATTGGGCCATCCACGTATTGAATGATTGATTTGGAATGGAAGAACACAATTGGTATTTAGTGTTACCAATTCCACCAAAGTTGCTAACTCTTGACATTTTCTCAAAACTAAGCTTGAGGATACTGAATAAAATTGACTGGATTCATCTGTCAATCTACAAATGTTCAAAATCATCAAGAGCTTCAGTAAAGGGGACAAAAGGAAAAGGCTGTGGGAGGACCAGAAGCTTTAGATTAAAGACATTGTTTCAGCACAGCACGGGACCATTTAAACTATTGCTGACTCCCTACTGAGCCTCAGTTGGCTCTCTACGAGAGCAATCCAGTAGATCCATTTTCCCTGCTCTCCACCCACAACTAAGCATTTTTCCTCCCATTGGAACTGAGTTACCACCTTTTCAGGTAGTGAGTTCCCATTTTGGTTTCATCCCGCATTAAACTCTTTCTCCTCACTGATTTTCCCATTTTCCCTTTTGTCAATCACCTTAAATCAGAATCCCCTATTTCTCAATTCTTCTATGGGAAAAGATTCTCTGCATTCTCATTATCTTTAGCCTTGATGTTTTTGAATAAACCTTTCAAATTACATTTCAGTTTTCTTTGATCTTGACAGAGAAATCCCACCTTCGACAGTCGTGATTGTCTTTATTCCAGTGTCTGTTCTACTAATTCACTTCCACTGACTGAAAGGATAATGGTAATTGGTTAAATTGAGACACAAAATCTGTAGATGTTGGAATTTGGAGCAAAATGACCCCAAACATTGAGCCAAGTATCATCTGTAGAGGCAAAGGGATCACCCATGTGTAGGATCAAGACCATAAGTCATTGTTTTAGATTCATTAATTGCTTTCAAAAGGCAATTGGGATCGCTACTCAAGAGAGAGAAGACCAGGGCTGCAAGGAAAGGTCTGGAGGAATGGGCTGATGGGATTATTAGAGAGAGATAGGACAAGTTTGACGAGGTGTTTGGCTAAAAGCAGATTTAAGATGATTCTATAATTCTATTAATGCTATGTAGACTGGACAAAAGATGTATCTCACTGATGTTTTTCATCAAATCTGAAGAACCAATGTGCTTATCTCAGGTTCTAGTGTTTGTTATTTAACTTTGCTTCTTTGTCACCACTTTCCTGTTATATACAGTACGCAACATTCCCTGGGTCCTTCTATATTTTTAAACACAAGAGATACAGCAGATGCTGGAAATTCTGAGCAATAAGCACAAAATGCTAGAGGAGCTTATCATCTATGGAGAGGAATAAGCAGTCGATGTTTTGGCCTGAGATCTGATGAAGGGTCTCAGCGTGAAACATTCACTGCTTGTTCACCTCTATATATGCTGCCTGACCTTCTATATTCTTCTCTTTGTAAAACCTGTACACTTCTGGTCTGGGCATTACAAACATTCATAGGCCATGTGAAGGTGATGGTGAGCTGCCTAGGTTAACTGGCATACGACTGCAATTCACAAGGACACCAGATAACCACTAAGAGTTAACCACAGAGACCTGGGATTGAAGTAATAAGTAGACTGGATTGGGTATCAAGATGGCTTTCCTCCCTACACAGCATCAGTGAACTTGCTAGTTTGTTTAGAGAGATTGGCATTTAAATCTTGAGCAACACATTGCTGGAGGAAGTCAGGCAGCACCTGTGGAGGGGAATGATGTTTGCTACCTATGATCTAATTTTTAGAGAGATCAGCATTTGTCTAAAACTTAAAATAAAATAATTGCATGTTTTGTAAGTTGCTATAGATGTTTCCATTAGTAGGACAGAGAACAAGAATAAAGGAGGACATCCCTTTAAAATGGAGATGAGGAGGACTTTCTTCAGATGGAGGGTGATGAATGTGGAGAATTCACTGAATGAATGGTTCAGCAGACTCAATGTGCTGAACAGCCTATTCCACCTCTCATATCCTTGAGCACCTCTGCTCCATCCACCACAAATGGGTATTTCTGGTGGCCAAACATTTTAATTCCAATTCCCATTCCCGTTCTGACATGTTGTGCAAAGATGAGGCCATGCTCAGGGTGGAGGAGCAACACCTTATGGTAGGTTCTAAACCGATGGCATTAATATCAATTTCTCCTGGTAAAAAAAATACCCCCCTTTGTCTATTCCCCACTCTGACCTTTTCCCCTTCTCACCTGCCTATGACTTCCCCAGGGTCCTCTACTCCTTCTCTTTCTCCAATGGGTCAACTCCTGTCTCCTATCAGATTCTTTCTTCTCCAGCCCTTGACCTTTCCCACCCACCTGACCCATCACCTTCCAACTATACTCCTTCCCCTCCCCCCACCTTCTTATTCTGACGTCTTCCCCCTTCTCCCTTCCTTCTCAAGTCCTGAAGAAGGGTCTTGGCCTGAAACATCAACTGTTTATTCATTTTCATAGATGCTGCCTGGCCTGCTGAGTTCCTCCAGCATTTTGTGTGTGATACTTCCCGTATCCTATGACCTCATGGTCAATAATTGGTTTGAACTTTCATTTCAACCTGTCCTGTAACATAGCCACTGTACTATTGTAATTTAGGCCCAGTTTCCCTCTATTTAGGGCATTTACTTGCTTTGAGGTGACCCAAATGATCAGGCTCATAATGTTTGAGAGATGGCTCCCAAACTGAACATTTTGCATCACTACTTTGATTAGGGCAGCTGCTTCATGATTACCCATTCAGTGAGCAACTGAAACAGGATTGCTGAGTGGGATAAGAATGGTAATCTTACAGGGGGACCTGCTTATTTTAAGAACTGAATTTCACAATGCATATTCCTACCATTCGCCTTGCCAATCACCTTGTCAATCACCTTTCTGGCTCTCAGTTTCACCCCACCCCCTCTGGTCTTCTCCTATCGTTTTGCATTTTCCCCTCCCCCTCCTATTTACAAATCTCTTTCTATCTTTCCTTTTCAGTTAGCCCTGATGAAGGGTCTCGGCCCAAAACATCGACAGCGCTTCTCCCTATAGATGCTGCTTGGCCTCCTATATTCCACCAGCATTTTGTCTGTGTTGCTTGAATTTCCAGCATCTGCAGATTTCCTCGTATTTTCCTACCATTATGTACATTTCAATTTTGTCTGCAGGGAGTGATTAAGTCATTATAAAAATACATAAAATTGTGGTGACCCACTTCCTAGCGCACTCGAACCAGCTCACAAATAGCCAGCGTGCAGGCACAAAGGCCAGGTCCGCAACAAAGGGGAAAAGCCTGCAGGAGTTTGTGTTTGTATGAAGGGGCGGGCATCGGCCACTGCTGCAACGGACCTACGAGGGGCTGTTTACGGTGCTCCGGAACAACGGGTCCATGTTCGTGCTGGGCGTTGGGGGGAGAGAGGAGGTTTTCACGGTGGACCGACTCAAACCGGCCCATGTGGACCTGGCGCAACCGGTCGAGTTTCTGGCACTGCGGCACAGAGGCCGACCTCCCAAACAGGGTCCAGCCCAGACTGTGGACATTGGGGGATGTATCGCCGGTTCTGGGGGGGGGTTATGTGGCGACCCACTTCCTAGCGCACTCAAACCAGCTCACAAATAGCCAGCGTGCAGGCACAAAGGCCAGGTCCACAACAAAGGGGAAAAGCCTGCGGGGGGGGGGTTGTGAATATGTGTCTCTTGGAGCATCCGCGCCTGGGGGAGGGCGGGATGAGGGAGGCTTTAAAGCAAGGCTGTGAAGTTCGAATAAAATCATCTTTAATTGCAGTTTACCGACTCCATGTCGTTATTTTAGCGCTGCGTGTAGCACACCACTGCAAAATAATCAATACTTTCATTAACAGTAAGCATTTTGCAGAGTTTAATCAAACTAAAATGTGGATAATGTATAAATGTATAAATTCTAGATAAAAACTGTCAGAGACAGTTGTCAATAACTGAGTGCGAAAATACAAACAGCATGAAAGGAAACCTGTCAGTCACAATTGTCAATAACTGAGTGTGAGGACACAAACTGCATAATTACTCAAGCCTACAAATAACCTGTGTATTCCTGTTTGGTCTATGACTCTGTGGTACGGAGAACTATGGACTGGGTGCACGATGATGGGACTAGGAAAAACATTACTTGATTTTTATATGTGGAAATTATCAAGCATTTAAGGCCATCAAACCATAATTGTTCTTTTCTTTGATGCTGGGGGAGCTTAAAGATGGATTGAGGTTTTTGTGAAATCAGAATGTGTATTGCAGGCACGATCTTGTTGCATCATAAATCAGAAGATTCAATTGATTATTTGCAGCAAGCAAGAATCCTATGTCTAATGAGTCTATAATCAATGTCTTGAAAACGTTAAGGAATTGTACAGATGACAGAATATCAACGTATTTAATGACAGGCTATTATCCATCAAGTTCAGATACTTGTCCACAGAGTGTGAGACTGCCAGAGTGTATTTCATCCTCTGGATGAAATTCTCTTTCTGTGCTGTTGAGTGCTCAGTTTTTTCCCCTACTATTTTGTGTTCCTCAACTCCCACATTTCTGAATCTCCTTATCCCAGCTGCGCCACTATAAGGATTTGTCAAGTAAAAGTTGGGTGATCTCAACACAATCATCTGTTCAGGATGGGTGTTAGCAGTTAATTGCAATCAAAACAGTGCAACAAATTAGGAGAGAAAAAGAGTGGGGAGAGAGAGAATCTTCCTTCATATTGTTTGAAGGGTTTTCCATCCTCCTCATTCCTAAAGATGCTGCAATACATTTCCAAGAACTTCAGTGGCCATCTTATGGACAGCCTGGCTACCTGACCCATGCATTACATTCTGAGATAAAGGAACATGAAAAGCCAATAGGTGCAGGAGTATGCCATTCAGCCCTTCAAGCCAGCACTGCAATTCATGGCTGATCATCCACAATCAGTACCCTGTTCCTGCCTTCTCCCCATATCCCTTGACTCCACTATCTTTAAGAGCTCTATCTAACTATTTCTTGAAAGCATCCAGAGAATTGGCCTCCACTGCCTTCTGAGGCAGAGCATTCCATAGATCCACAATTCTCTGGGTGAAAAAGTTTTTCCTGAACTCCGTTCTAAATGGCCTACCCCTTATTCTTAAACTGTGGCCTCTGGTTCTGGACTCACCCAACATCGGGAACATGTTTCCTGCCTCTAGCGTGTCCAATCCCCTAATAATCTTATATGTTTCAATCAGATCCCCTCTTATCCTTCTAAATTCCAGTGTATACAAGCCCATTTGCTCCAATCTTTCAACATATGACAGTCCCGCCAGCCCAGGAATCAACCTCGTGAAACTACTCTGCACTCCCTCAATAGCAAGAATGTCCTTCCTCAAATTTGGAGACCAAAACTGAACACAGTACTCTGGGTGTGGTCTCACCCGGGCCCTGTACAACTGCAGAAGGACCTCTTTGCTCCTATACTCAACTCCCCTTGTTATGAAGGCCAACATGCAATTAGCTTTCTTCACTGCCTGCTGTACCTGCATGCTTACTTTAAGTGACTGATGAACAAGGACACCTAGATCTCGTCGTACTTCTCCTTCTCCTAACTTGACACCATTCAGACAGTAATCTGCCTTCCTGTTCTTGCCACCAAAATGGATAACCTCACATATATCCACATTAAACTGCATCTGCCATGCATCTGCCCACTCACCCAACCTGTCCAAGTCACCCTGCATTCTCCTAACATCCTCCTCACATTTCACACTGCCACCCAGCCGTTTTAACTCGTGGCCTGATCCTCCTTGGCTCTAAGGTAACGGTACTGGTGCATTTTGCGCAGTACCTTATTCCCATCAGAAGCCGAGGCTGCAGCGGTGGTGCCGGTACTTTGTCCACTCCCAGAACTTCGAGCACTGGCCACACTTCCCGTACTTCCTGCATTGCTGCGGTCTCCACCTGCAAACAGAATTCACACAGTTGTCAAGCTGAATACATTTATCAAAAACGTATCAAAGAAAGAAACCTTGAGTGTAGAAACTAGGTTTCCCCTTCCATTGGTGCAAAACCCATGTGTTCTATACAGTGCTCTATGCCCATGATGCTGCTGCAAGAAAGATTCGCATTGCTTCTGCACATACATGTATCTGCAAATGGCAACTAACTCAACTTTGATTCTGGCTTTAACTTTGATTTATTGCCCAATGTAATCCCTGCCTAAAACAGCCAAACATAATTGGTAGCTTACACCTGGAGTAATGAACTAAAATGGGACCTGTGCAATCCCTGTGTGTGTGAGCTCCTATACCTTTGATATGGTGGTCCCTGGGGTGGGAATGAAACCTTATTGGAGCCATTCCGTGGCAACTGCTGGACAGCTGCGTGGAGGAGAGGAGAAACGACAATTGTGTTCGCCTACCACACGACTGTGGAAGACCCAAATGGCCATACATCAAGAGTTTTCTCAGATCACAGCCAGTTTTAGGATTATCCATGAGGCAAACATCACAGCCTGTGACTTTGATATACAAAAGCTGCCATTAGTGGTTGAACAATCACTGATGAGATTTCAAATATCCTAAGCACTGAAAACTGAGTCTGATGGACGCCTATTGATCGGTACCCTTTCATTAGCATTTCATTGAGATCTCAGAGCAATGTGAGAGCAAAGGATTTGGCTTATGATGGTGAGGGAGGAAGCGTGCTATGTGACATTTCATCATCAGATGCATGACTGACACCAGGGAAACCTCAGTTGTGCCAACTTTAATTGCAGATGGAAATGCTCAGACCAATTTTGCAATGACTAAAGATAACGGTTAAAGATTAGCTTTATTTGTCATATGTACATCAAAACATTGAAACATACATTGAATGTAGCATTTGCATCAAATCAATTGTGCTGGGTGGCCCACAAGTGTTACTACACTGTTGGTGCCAACATGGCATGCCTACAATTTACTAACCCTAACCATACATGTTTGGAATGTGAGATGAAACTGGAGCGCCCAGAGGAAACCTACATAGTCACGGGGAGAACTCACTCTCTCCTTACAGACAGTGGTGGGATCAAACCCTGGTTGCTGCCTCTGTAGTAACATTACACGAATTGCCACTCTTGATCAAGACAAAGAACTCAATCTTAAAACCTCAAAATACCATTCTGCAAAGAAGGCAGATAGAACCATGATCAAAAATCTGAGAGACAGAGCTAAATTATTCCTGCACTGATGTGTCTGCCTAGATTTGTGTGTTCAGGTTTTTATCATAGGTCTTGAACCTATGACCTCTGCCTCAGAGCTGAGAATATGGTCCTTTAAGCCGTAGGAAAAGTTTCCGGCAGTGTGAAAACAATGTGTATTCCTACCCTGTTTTATCGTTTAATCCCTGTTTGCATCCCAGCGGGAAGCTGTGATTTTTCAGCTCTTGTCTCCACACTGTACCTTAGATGCAATTGACAACAATAAACTCCCCGTGTCCCCACAATACACTTGCTGAAACTTTTCACAAACCTGAGAACTGGTCTGGAGACATTTTGTAACACAAGGCATGCAGACACAGTCTCCAGATCACCTGACGTGTCTGGTCTGAAAGTTTGACAGCAAAAGCGAATGAAGAGAAAGCAGCAATATTGAGCGATAACGGAGAGTGAGTTGACTTGGCATCACTATGGCAGTGGGTACTGACATGTGAATGACTGAATCTTGTACAACCAGGAACTCACACATTACATGAGCAGACAGGGTTTCTTTTCTCCTGA
The DNA here is from genome assembly GCF_030144855.1 of Hypanus sabinus. NCBI lineage: Eukaryota > Metazoa > Chordata > Chondrichthyes > Myliobatiformes > Dasyatidae > Hypanus > Hypanus sabinus. Next base: position 12,457,000 of record NC_082714.1, read on the forward strand.
GAAAAGAAAGTTGAGGGGATAACCTAGGAGAAGCCTTTAAAATGATAACACATACGATTAGGGTGGATTGAGGGAGCATGTTTCTACTTATGGGAAAGATCATTACTTAGGCTACCAAGATAGTCTCTAAGGAATCCAATAGGGAATTCAGAAAAATGCCTTTAAACAAAAAGCAGTGAGAATTTGCAACTTACTCCCACACAGAGTGGTTGAGGAGAATTGTATATTATAACAGCATATTTAAAGGAAGGTTGAACAAGGGAACAGAGGATAAGGGAATAGCGGACTGCAATGATAGATTTTGGAATCAGAATCAGTTTTAATATCCCCATCTTATATGATATGAGTCTGTAGGGAGGGAAAGACAGAAGATGGCTTGAGTGGAATATAAATGGACAATTCCTGTGCCGTATATCCAACATTATCCCAGATCAACAGGCAGAACTAATCTCTCCATCAACATTGACTTATTCAAAGTGTGCCTGATGTACCGCTGCAAGCAGAAAACCAATTAAGAATGCGTTGTAATATGGACAAGGGAGCAGGGCATTGAATCTTTGATACAGTGCATCATTTTACCATACTGGTCAACCCAAAGACTTCCTCCAAATCCTAATCTAATTAGAGTGCAAGTAATATTGAAATCTAATTTTTATTAAGCAAAGTAATCTGCAAAAATGGAAACTTCAGTAATTATAAGAGGCCATTAAATTATTGGATTGTTCTTCACTAATGCCCTTGATTGGTAGAAACCTCTCATCTTCACATGACTCCCATTCCCAGTAACATGAAGTACAGTTAGTGTTTGGAATTCCTCTCCGTGCCTTGTGGGCAATGGACAGCAACCTTGCCACCTCTTTAGGACTATTTATCTGCCATTTGCGAGGCCGAGTTGCTAGCTCAATGCTCAACCCAGCAAGGATGTAAAGCATGCAGGGAGCCAGCCGGATTCGAACCCAGGACCACTTGCCCTGAGGTCTGGTGCTGGTGCCACTACACCGCCGGCTGGCAGTTAGTTAATCATAATTAAAATTGGTAATAAAGCTGATCTCACCAGCAACGTCCACAAACTGAAGGTAGATTATAATTGAACTGAATTTTATTTTGAGGGTGACATGTATACATAACTTTAATCCAAATGGATTTGAGATGAATGTTTAATACCCATTGAGGGTGGTGCTGAGTTGTGCCTTCACTTATAATGCGTAAAGTTATTAACACTCCAGGATTCTTCTGGAGTTACCTAGAATTGAAGATTAAATTTAGGAATAGAACTGGTGAAAGTAACATTAGTGTGCAGATTCAAAACATATTAAAATATGCTTTTCTCCCTATTTTCCTTGAAGATATCCATTCCACCTGTGAGTGAATCCCTGGCCCTGCTCACAAGTGGCCTTCCTTAACAAAGTTCCAATACATTTCCAGATAGCCCCCAGCCACCCCCCACCTGGTTTTATTCTGCAGGACTTTTGAGAAATTGCAGAGATCTATGCAGTCCATCATGAAAAACAGCTCCCCCCATTAATTCTATCTACACTTCCTGCTGCCTTGGGGGCGCAGCCAGCATAATCAAGTCCCCAGCCACCCTCGCCATGTTTTCTTCTCTTTCCCTTCAGACACAAAACCTCGAGAGAGTGTACCACCAGGCTTGAGGACAGCTTTCAGCTCATTGCTTTAACAACTGAATGGATCTCTTATGTGATAAAGATGAACTCTGAGTCTCTCAGTCTACCTCACCATGGCTCTAGAACTTTATTTGTTTAGCCGCACTGCACTTTCTTTGTAACCGTAACAGTATATTCTGTGTTCTGCTTGCACAATCTTGATGCACTTATGTATGGAATGATCTGCCCAGATGCTATGCAAATCACAGCTTCTCATTGTATCACAATAATAAACCATTATTAGTAACCAATTACCGATATGCTTCTTGTATCCGAACTCACAACAAAACCAATTTAGTTATCATGGTTACTCACCTGCTTCTGCTCCCATTGAATGGCACATCCATTTTAAAGTTCTCACTCTAATTTTCAGATCCCTCCAGCAACTCTCCTTTCCCTAATGTCTTCCCTCTCTATAAAACCCTCTGTGAAATCTGCTTTTCTCCAATTCTGGCCTCTTGATCATTCCTGAATTTGATCACTCCACTATCTCCTGCAAAGGCTCTTAGCTCAGGGATTCCCTAAACCTTGCTGTCTCTATTTTTGTCTTCAGGACACACCTCACATTAGTAAACTATACTGGTATTTTGTTTTGTGTCCCAGCACCAATTTGCATAATTGCTCCCAGTAAAGTGCCTTGCTATGCTAAAGGTACCAATTAAATTGAACGAGTTCTTGAACACATTTTATTTAGTAGTTATAAAAATACTGGGCAGATGGTGAAAAAGTCTGTTTGATTTAGCAGCCAAGATCCAGCCAATTGGGTAACTAAAGGTCGGATCATCCTTTAATTGGCATGGGATGGTGGAATACAGCGCACGTGAACCTATCAGGTGACCAATATTCCTGTGATGTGATTGGGGTAGTGGGAGGAAGGCAAGTCATGTGAGGCTTCCAGCAAGAATTTATCCAAAAAAAAGTTGGCAAAGGTAACGGAGACCTGCAGAGGGTTTGCATGGAGAATCAGCTGCCCACATTTATACAAATGAATTTGGCCTCCCTATTCTGAAGACACAGCCATGGACTTCAGCACCCTGTTCCCAAAGACTGGATTTGTTTATGTTGCAAAGTACGACAGCTGAGTGGGGTGTGTCGAACCTGCTGTGGAAAAAGATGCTTCCATATCCCAACAGAATGGAACTTCAACCTGTTGGACCTCAGCTCGACAGCTAACACTGGACGGCTTTCCGTAAAACATTAACAAGCAGTGAAAATGTGCAGAGACTGGAACCGTTATATTCACACCATATCCACATAATTAAGACGTTGAACCTGTCCTACATCTTTGTATAACCATGACTTTTATCAGATAGCTTTCATGGGTTTCTTGTATGTGGATAATTCACTCCAGTTTCAAAGATGTAGAGTGTCAGTGCCATAGTTCATCAAATTAATTTCTTTTTCTGTTTACATCTTTGAACAGACCTTATTTTAATCAGAGGATTGAGAACTATTTAAAAAATATGATCATTTTATTGAGAAAATCTGGATTTAATCAGTTTAGAGGACACAGCACCGGGCCAGAGCCTTTAGCCCATGACGTCTGCATTGACCATGATGCCAAATGAAGCTCCACCCATTTGCTTGCACATGACCCCTATCCCACCATTCCTTGCATGTTCATAAGACCATAAGAGATAGGAGCAGAATTAGGCCATTTGGCTCATCAAGTCTGCTCTACTCTGCTATTCTATCATGTCTGATTTAGAGTCTTAGAAAGGTATAGTGCAGAAACCGGACATTTATCCTATTTAGTCCATGCTAAACCATTTCAACTGCCTACTTTCTTCAACCTCACTGGGACTATAGCCTTCCATCCCCCTACTATGCATGTATCTATCCAAACTTCTTTCAGATGTTGAAATCGAGCTTGCATGCACCACTTGTGCTGGTAGCTGATTCCATCCTCTTGCAACCTCTGTGTGAAGAAGTTTTGCCTCATGTTTCCCTTAAACTTTTTACCTTTCACACTTAACCTGTGACCTCTATTTGTTGACCCACCCAACATCAGGGGAAAAAGCATGCTTATATTTACCTTATTAACCCCTCATAATTTTGTATATGTCTGTTTATTATCCCTCTCAACCCCATTCTCCTGCCTTCTCCCCGTAACCTTTCACATTTGGACTAGAAAAGAACTTATCAAACTCTGCCTAAAATCCACTCAATGACTTGGCCTCCACAGCCAACTGTGGCAATGATTTCCACAGATTTACCACCCTCCGGCTAAAGAAACTCCTCCTCATCTCCATTTTAAATGAACATCATCTATCCTGAGGCTATGCTCTCTGGTCCTATATTCTACCTCTATAGGAAACATCTTCTCCACATCCAATTTATCTAGGCCTTTTAGTATTCAATAGGTTTCAATGACACCTCCCCTCATTCTACGCAATTCCAAGGAGTCCAAGCCCAGAGCCATCAAACATTCTTCATACAATAACCCTTTCATTCCTAGAATTATTCTTGTGAACCTCCACTTAACCGGCTCCAATGTCAGTGCATCCTTTCTTAGATAAGGGGCCCAAAACTTCTCACATTTCTCCAATTGAGGCCTCACCATTGCTTTATAGAGCCTTAGCATTCCATCCTTATTTTTTATATTCTAGTCCTCTCAACGCAAATACTAACTTTGCATTTGCCTTCCTCACCATTAACTCAACCTGCAAGTTAACCTCTAGGGAGTCTTGCACAAGGACTTTCATGTCACTTTGCACCTCAGAGTTTTAAATTTTCTCCCTGTTTAATAAATAGTTCATGCCTTTATTCCTTCTACCAGTGCATGGCTGTATACCTCCCAACATTTTATTCCATCTGCCACTTCTTTGCCCATTTTCCTAATCTGACTAAGTCTATCTGCAGCCTCTCTGCTTTCTCAACACTATCTGCCTCTCCACCTTTCTTCGTAACGTCTGAAAACTTGACCATAAAGCCATCAATTCCATCAACCAAATCATTGACATATATCATAAAAAGAAGTGGTCCCAATACCAACCACCATGGAACACCACTAGTCACTGGCAGCCAACCAGAAAAGGCTCCCTTTATTCCCACTCTTTGCCTCCTGTCAATTGGCCAATCTTCTATTCATCCTAGTATCGTTTCTGTAATATCATGGGATCATAGTTTGTTAAGCAGCCTCATGTGCAGCATTTTGTTAAAGGTATCAGACAATCAACTGATTCTCCTTTATCTATTCTACTTGTTATTTCCTCAAAGAATTCCAGTAGATCTGTCAGGCAAAATTTTCCCTTAAGGAAACCATGCTGACTTTGGCCTTTCTCATCATGTGTCTCCAAGTGCCCTGAGACCACATTCTTAACAACCCAACATCTTCCCAACCACTGTCAGGCTAACTGACCTATAATTTCCTTTCTTCAGCCTCCCTCCCTTCTTGAAGAGTGGAGTGGCATTTGCAGTTTTACAGTCCTCTGGAACCAGGCCATAATCTAGTGATTCTGTGAATCTCGGGAATCTACTGAAGCCCTCCTAACCTTTAAGCACATGCTCTCTTCTTACTGCTGCCATCAAGTAGAAGGTACAAGAGCCTGAGAATTTGCACCACCAGGCTCAAGAACAGTCACTACCTCTTAAGCATTTGGCTCTTGAATAGGAAGGATTAACTCACTTGCCCCGTCATTGAGATGTTCCCACAACCAATGATCTCACTTTAAGGACTCTTAATCTCATTATCTCATGCCTTCATTATTTATCGCTATTTATTTATATTTGCATTGGCACAGTTTGTTGTCTTCTGCACCACACTCCACACTGTATTGCCAAATAAAAATAATGTGTGTTTCATGTACAGCATGCTAAACTTAAAACAATACATCTCTACCCATGCATTTATAACTGAATGCTAATTCTGATAAATCGGCAAACTAGTATTTGTGAATGTTAACATATTAAAATCTTTGCAGAGGGAATGTGAAAGTGAGCTGGAGATATGTAAAGACTTTAGTCACACATTTCTTAACATGTTCTTGCTCACAGACTGGAACTGGAGGCACAGGCCAACAGCTGCTGTTTTTTCTGGGTGTTTACAATATATGAGAAAATACCTACTATCTAATAATGAGATAATAAAGGGATTTAATGTTAAGCTCATCAGAAGAAAAAGCCTTATTTTCAACAACTAGAAGTCAAAAGGGGGCAATAATACAACCAGTGCTTTTTCAGTTAGAAGCTTTTGGCTAATGAGACAACAGAATTGAAAAAACCAATTAGATAACACAATTGGAAAAGCAAGGCTGAATCTAGCAACCAGACAGTCAGGTAATTTGGAGAAAAGGCCAATGATATGGTAGCATAAGCACTTCAAAAGACACATAAACAGGCAAAGAACAGAGGGGTATAAACTATCTGTAGACAGGGGGGATAAGCGTAGATTTGTTCAAGAACAACTACTTCCTTTCAACTATTTGGTCCTCACAAGGCCCTACTCCTTATAATTATTAAACATATGAACTATACTAGTGTACACTAGTCAATAAGTTTGAAAGGGTACAGAGAATGTTGCTGGGACCTGAAGACCTGAGTTATAGGGAAAGGTTGAATAGACTGGGACAGTATTTCCTATAGTGTAGGAGAATGAGGGGAGGTTTGATTGAGGTATACGCCAAACCACTTCTGGAGAAAAAGAAAAGGCAAGTACAGTCATGGATATTTAAAGACCATGTTTGCCCACATCATACAAAATGGCACATAATCAACCAATGATATAAAATTATGAGGTGTATTGATAGGGTCAGCACAAGCAGACTTTTTCCACTGAGATTGGGTGAAACTAGAACTAGAAGACATGGGTTAAAGGTGAAAAGTGAAATATTTAATGGGAACTTCTTCACTCAGAGGATGGTGAGTGTGCGGAATGACCGGAAGTGGTGGATACGAGTTCAATTTCAACATTAAGAGAAGTTTGTAATAGTACGTAGATGGGAGGGGTATGGAGGGCTATGATCCAAATTGGAATAGCCAGAATAATAGTAATAATAATAAGAAGAATAATAGATGACACAGTATCCGACTGAAGAACCCCTTTGAAAGTGGTCAAACATACTTTTTTGCCAGAAAGGGGTCCGTAAGAGTTACTCCGAAGATGTTAGAGCTCATTGTGAATGAAATTTGCCGGGGGCTGCTTTCACCGAGCCTACCTGCAAATGGCTTTCGCAATACCCAGATCTCTTCTGTTGTGGTGGCAGGCTGTACTGGAGACAGATGGGAAGGACTTGATTCAGAGCCTCGGGAACCTGCAGGAACAAATGTTCAGTCAATTGCAGAAGCATTGAAATGTGACACAGAACGAGGCCATTTAAACCTTTCTGTCCGATTGTCAACTCTCCAGACATAATCTTGTAGTTACATAACAACTAGTGCTCATCAAAATCCCTTCATAATCCTCTCGAGCGGTGACTCCTAACGCATAACTCCAAGCACTTCCAGGTGCCGACACTTCTCCTGTGTTTTCTCTGATACTTCCACCAAGTCATTCAAATCTTTGTTGTGACTATTTATCTGTCTGTCAATGGAAATAAGTCTTTCCTATTCCCTCTATTTTGTTATATTATTTGCCTCAATGGAATCACCTCTCAACTTCTTTACTCCAAAGAAAACTGACCCAGCCTACCTGTGTGGCCATAGCTAAAGTTCTCCGTTTGAATTATATGTAAATCTCTTACAAGCATCTCTGTTCACTCCCTGTTCTCCCTTAGGGTAGTTGAATTCAATCCTCCTGGTTTAAGCTACAACTAGACAGTCCTGATGAACTCAGCAGGTCGGGCAGCATCCGTTGAAAGGAGCAGTCAACGTCTCGGCCTGAAACGTTGACTGCTCCTTTCAATGGATGCTGCTCGACCTGCTGAGTTCATCCAGCTTGTTTGTACGTGTTGATTTGACCACAGCATCTGCAGTGTACTTTGTGTTAACTAGACAGTCCTGATTGTTCCTCAGTTTTTTTCCATCATGGCCCAAGTGGAAAAGGATGGATTTGATGTAAATCAGAGGCATTTCCTATATATTGGTAATTCTATGCTTAAATGCTCAATATTATAAAATATATGGATAGAAAAATGGATGGCTACATAGCAGGGAAGAGTTAAATTAATTTTAGAGTAGCATAACAGGGCGACATGACATTGTTGGTCAAAGGTCGAAGGGCTTTATGTTCTAAGCTCTAAAGTATGTAGAGAAAACTAATAGATATTTGAACTCACTCTAATTTATACTGTATCACTAATGAAACAGATATTTGTGGGCCAAAGAGTCTGTTATTGTGCTGTATTGTTCTATGTTCCAATCATTAATGGTGTTTTCCACACTAAACACCCTGTGAACAATAATTGCTACATAAAAACAGAAGAAACAAGGGCATATGTCCTCTTGAGCCAGGTGCTCCATTCAATAAATGCATGGGAGCCTCTACTTCCCAATAACCCTTCCCGACGCTACTAATGAAATATCTCAACCAAGAATATACAGATTTATTAATCTTCCATGGCTCTCTGGGATATGGAACCCAGAAGTTTCAGCACCCCGAGAGAAGAAATTTCTCTTCATTTCCGATTTCTCCTTATTCCAAAATCATGCACTCTGGTTCTCTGTTTCCCCACAAGGATAAATATGCCCAAAGAATCTCATACTTTCAAAGAGATCACCACTCATTTTTCTGTTTGAACCCCAAGCACCAATCTCTTGTATTTACATTGAAAGATTTGACCTTCTTTTGTAGCCATTACCCTTTTATTCCTCTCACACCTTACCAGTCACCCAGGCAATATGGAACTTCTCCCTGACCATGCCTCTATCTGCCTCTCTTTCCCTCAAGAACTGCACCTCTGCTTTTGTGCCTCTGTCTCTCCCTCTCTCTCCTACTCTCCCTCCAACCCTGTCTCTCTCTCTCTCTCTCTCTCTCTCTCTCTCTCTGTCTCTCCTTCACTCTTTCCAGCACCACTGCGGTGAAAAGTTGTCATCAGTAGTCACGAGATGCCTCGCTGTCCATGAGTGATTGTACCAGAACAGGGACGTCCTGAAGCAAGTCTGTGAAGAGATCAGTGCATTAAACTAGAAAAGCAGAAACATATAAAACATCCAGAGACTCATGGAATAGATAAATCAGTCACTGTGCACAATGTCAAGTATAAATTTGGCTCGACTTGCCAATGCAATACACAGTCAAGGATAACAGCTGCCAGTTAAACTCACCTTATGCATTGGGCTTAAATTCCATGCAACTTTCTTGCCCTTTACTTGGAATTTTCTTTACTCCAAGATGGTAAATGAGCACTTTGTACCAGTTAACTAGCATGAATGATTTTGAGCCAGTATATTAAGGTCTACAGATAGACCGACCTACCAGCTTTTCTCAGAAGAAATACTTGTACTGTTGAGATTCTCATGTAAATGAAGAACATCCAATGGTGGAACAGGCTCTCATTGGGAAACAATGGGAATTTGGTTCAAAACCCTTGCCAGATTAAACCTGGTGTGGGAACTATGACCCAACTGATCTCAAAAGGCTTTAAGAAAGAAAAAAATAATTTACTTAAAAATAGGTTTTGTGTTTTATTTAATGATTTAAAATTTATAAGTTTGAAAAATGATTCTACTTGACTTTAAATAAAATAATTTATACCTTGTGAAGTATTATTTCACTTTTAATTACTTTCAAATGCTTCTGCATGCCATAGACGTTCAAAGCCCTTGAAAGGCGTTGACCAGTTAAGGAAGTTGTTGCTTGGCTTTGCCAGTCGACAAATGCTTTCAGAAGAGACAAGCATTTTTGACTTGGCTATGGTAAGTTCAGTGGAGAGGGGAACAAGTGAACGGGGCAAGTTCAGTGGCTGGTCAACACCTGTAAGATACAGATTCTCCAGAATCAATGCCAGATTGTATGGAGGACTTTGTCATTCACAGACTATTTATTCTTGATTGCTCTTGAGAAATTAGTGGTGAGTAACTTTCTATGAACTGATTCCATACTTCTGGTTTAAAGCAGTACTGTTGTGCAGAAAGTTTCAGAACTTACACCCAGTATTGTTGAAGGAATAGTTTCTAGTCGTATGATAACTCAGGTCACGTATGATGTTCTCCTAAAGAGGGGATTTCCAACCTTTTTTATGCATGGGCCAATACCATTAAGTAAGGTGTCCATGCAACTCCAGAATCAGAACCCCTGTTCTAGAGAAATGCTTATTTGTCATCCTTTAAGTCAGGGGTCCCCAACCTGGGGTCCAAGGACCCCTTGGTCAATGGTAGGGGCACATGGCATAAAAAAGGTTGGGAAGCCCTGTGACTTCAGGGGTTGTATATTGATGGGATCTCAGCTGGCTGTAGAGGGCAGTCAGGGATCCACATGTTCTGGGCCAGTGTGGGCAAGAGTAAGTGGTGACTGTGGTTAGCAGCTGGGTCTTTTGGCTGTTCAGTTTCTCCTTTCACAACTACCACTTGTTCTCTGTGGCATAGCGGAGGTCGTTCTCATGTAGCTCAACTCCTCTTGAACAAATTTCCTCCAAGTGCAATGTCCACCCAGGTTTTAGACTTAACGTTAAATTTCTTCAGGCTGATTTTGATGTCATCTTTGAAGAGTGTCCTTTCTTTCAACTGAGAGTAAAGGTTCTGTTTGGGGAGGCACGAGTTAGGCGTCCGAGTGACGTGACCTATCTATCGGAGTTGGTGTTGCTTTATCATGGTGGAGCTGCTGTTTATGTTGGCCTCCTCCAGTATGCTGGTATTAGTGAGTCTGGAGACAGTAGTCACACTCTACAGTTAATCGTACTTTTTGTTTTGTAAGATTGCTTTTATATTTATACCTATTGTACTTTTTTTATGCTGCATCAGATCCAGAGTAACAATCATTTCATTCTCCTTTACACTTCTGTACTGAAGAATGGCAATAAGCAATCTTGAAACTTGAATCTTGTATTCCAGATCAAAATACGGTGGAGCAAAGTGGAAACGGCAGTCCATAATGTTCCCATGTTCTTATTCCCTGAAACCCCCTGGTCAGCAGGGATTACAGGGAAGTGCTGTTCAGGTAGTCTAGGAGAATAACTGGTTGCATTTTATAGATGTGCTACCGTGTTCTGGATTTACGGTATACAGCAAATATTAGTTTCAAACAGTAAGCAGTTTTCGGACTTGAATGTGGATTGTAGATTAAGTTTAAAATGCAACCCAAAACAATAGTCTTTCTGGAGCTGCAGACTGGTGCTGATTGCAAAGCAGGCAACATCTATTCACCTGATATGTCTGTGATGCACCATCAATAACTCACACTGAGACGTAGGCGAGATATCGGCTTTTATTGACTGGAAGAAGGAACCAGGAGTGAGTGTCTATCATACAAGGTCCTGGAGACTGAGGCCGATCTTCAGGCCGCAGGTCTCCTTTATACAGGGGCCTGTGGGAGGAGCCACAGGAGCAGTCAGCAGGGGCGTGTCCCGACAGGCACATAGTTCACCACATTCACCCCCCCTTCGTTTGAAAAAGTCCTCATGTAGCGAAGGTTCTTACAAGTCAAGCCGATCAGGCGGTCGAATCTGTCGCTGCGATCTACGTAGCACCGGCTGTGACTGCATAGGTGCCGGCAACATTGGCGATTGCACCGGGGACGGGGGTTGCGCGTGTTCTTGCCCACTAGGCGCCGGTGATCCCTCATGCATGTGCGAGGCGCCTGGTATAAATGCGTACGAAACGCCCGGTATACAAGTGTCGTGAGGAGTCTGTGTAGGGCCTGGTGAGTACGGTGTCACCTCTGGTGCAGGGTTCACAGTTACCGGAGAGCCTTCAGGGTAGTGGTCTGCTGCACCTGCGGGTGCCAGGTCGCGGATGGAGACCGTGTCCTCCCGCCCATCAGGGAAGACCACGTAAGCATACTGGGGGTTCGCATGGAGAAGGTGAACCCTCTCCACCAGCGGGGAGTATTTATTGCTCCTCACATGTTTCCGGAGCAGCACTGGCCCCGGGGACGTCAGCCAAACTGGTAGGGTGGTCCCAGTGACAGACTTCCTGGGAAAAGAGAATAGGCGTTCGTGAGGGGTGGCATTGGTGGACGTACATAACAGAGAGCGGATAGAGTGCAGTGCCTCAGGGAGGACCTCCTGCCATCGAGAGACCGGCAACCCTTTGGACTTGAGGGCTAAAAGTGTGGCCTTCCACACTGTGGCATTCTCCCGCTCTACCTGGCCATTACCCCGGGGATTATAACTCGTGGTCCGACTGGTAGCAATGCCCCTAGCTAGCAAGTACTGGCGCAGCTCTTCACTCATAAAGGAGGACCCTCTATCACTGTGGATATAGCAGGGATACCCGAACAGAGTGAAGAGCTGGCGCAGGGCTTTTATGACGGACGTGGCAGTGGTGTCGGGGCAGGGGATGGCAAAGGGGAACCGTGAGAACTCGTCAATAACACTGAGAAAATAGAGATTGCGGTCAGTGGAGGGAAGGGGGCCCTTAAAGTCAACACTCAGGCGTTCAAAAGGGCGGGTGGCCTTGACAAGTTGTGCCGTGTCAGGACAGTAGAAGTGCGGTTTGCACTCGGCACAAATTTGGCAGTCCCTGGTCATCGTCCTGATGTCCTCCAGGGAGTACGGCAGGTTCCGAGCTTTCACAAAATGGTAAAATCGGGTGACCCCCGGATGGCAAAGTTGTGCATGAAGGGCGTACAGCTGGTCGAGCTGTGTGCTAGCACATGTTCCCCGGGATAGGGCATCGGGGCTCATTGAGTCTGCCAGGCCGGTACAGGATATCATAGGTGTAGGTGGAGAGTTCTATCCTCCACCGCAAAATCTTATCATTTTTGATCTTGCCCCGCTGTTGGTTGCTGAACAGGAACGCAACCGAGCGCTGGTCGGTCAGCACAGTGAATCTTTTGCCAGCAAGATAGTGCCTCCAGTGCCTAACAGCCTCCACTATGGCCTGGGCTTCTTTCTCCACCGCGGAGTGCCGAATTTCAGAGCCTTGGAGGGTGCGAGAAAAGAATGCTACTGGTCTGCCTTCCTGATTAAGGGTAGCAGCCAGAGCGAAATCGGAGGCATCACACTCCACTTGGAAGGGAGCGGTCTCGTCCACTGCATGCATCGTAGCTTTGGCAATGTCCGCTTTAATGCAGTTGAAGGCCGCGCAGGCCTCAGCAGAGAGGGGAAACGAGGTAGACTTGACCAGGGGGCGAGCCTTGTCTGCGTAATGGGGGACCCATTGGGCGTAATAGGAAAAAAACCCCAGGCACCGTCTGAGGGCCTTGAGAGTGGTGGGAAGAGGGAGCTCTAACAGGGGGCGCATACGTTCGGGATCAGGCCCAATAACCCCGTTTTCCACGACATACCCAAGTATAGCAAGGCGGGTGGTACCAAAAACACACTTGTCCCTGTTATAAGTAAGGTTCAGAGCTGCGGCCACTTGGAGAAACCGTTGGAGGTTGGCGTCGTGATCTGGCCTGTCATGACCACAGATGGTGATGTTATCCAGATAGGGAAATGTGGCCTGCAGTTGGTACTGGTCCACCATCCGGTCCATTTCCCTCTGGAAGACAGAGACACCATTCGTGACACCGAAAGGGACGCGCAGGAAGTGATAGAGCCGGCCGCCCGCCTCGAAGGCGGTGTAGGGGCGGTCCTCTGGGCAGATGGGGAGCTGGTGATAAGCGGATTTCAGATCTATTGTCGAGTACACCTTATACTGAGCAATCTGGTTGACCATATCCGCGATGCGGGGTAGGGGGTATGCGTCAAGCTGCGTAAACCTATTGATGGTTTGACTATAGTCCACCACCATCCTATTTTTCTGCCCAGTCCGAACAACAACCACCTGGGCCCTCCAAGGGCTTGTGCTCGGCTCAATGATCCCCTCCCTGAGCAGCCGCTGCACCTCCGACCGAATGAAGGCCCGGTCCCCCGCGCTGTACCTCCTGCTTTTGGTTGCCACAGGTTTACAGTCGGGGGTCAGGTTGGCGAACAGCGGTGGGGGAGGGATCTTGAGAGTGGAGAGGCTGCAAGTGTCGGTAGCGCAGCTGTTGGCCTGGTTCTGGATGGGATGTGTGTGTCCGTGTGTGTGTGTGGTCAGTAGCGGGGTATGTGAAGAAGTCCCACAAAACTGAGGATTCTTGACAGTGAGTGGTGGGAGGGGCCCGTCGTATACCATAGTCACACTTTCGAGATGGCTCTGGAAGTCCAGCCCCAATAGCACAGGTGCACACAGATTAGGCATGACCAGCAGTTCAAAGTCCCGATATACTGTGCCTTGCACCACCAAAGTCGCTACACAACCCGCCCGGATGTCTGCGGACTGCGACCCAGAGGCCAAATGGAACCTCCGACTGACCGGCCGCGTTGCAAGTCCGCAGCGTTGCACTGTGTCCGGGTGAATAAAACTCCCAGTGCTGCCCGTGTCAAACAGGCATCCAGTCCAATGCCCCTCCACCTGGATGTCCATCATGGATCTTGCAAGCTGGTGTGGGGCGCTTTGGTCGAGAGTCACAGTGGCCAGAGTTGGATCGCCGTCGGGGTACCCGGTCAGCATCGGAGGGTCGGGGGCGGGGCGTGCTGACGCCGACAAAGATGGCCGCTCACATCCGGGGTACCCGGTCAGCATCGGAGGGTCGGGGGCGGGGCGTGCTGACGTCGACAAAGATGGCCGCCCACATCCCGGCATGCAAGATGGCGGCCTCCACGTTTCACCCGCAGCGCTGCACTCCGCTCGAGGTTGAGACTTACAGACCTTGGCGAAGTGGCCCCGCTTTCCGCAGCTGGAGCAGGTCGCTTCTCGCGCTGGACAGCGTTGTCGAGGATGTTTCTTTTGGCCACAGAAATAACAAGGCACGAGTTTCTTACGGGCCACAGCCGTGGTCTGGGTCGGGGAGCTCGTGGAATGGCGACTGGCGGCGGCGTTGGCGAATTCGCTCCCGGGAGCCGGTGGTGGCGGGGTCTGAGGCGTCCACGAAACCGGCGGGGAATCGCGCGACTGGACAGCGTCGGCGTTATGCCGCGCAGCTTCTAGAGCGTTGGCCTTCTCTATCGCCGAGCTTAAGGTAAGATCCGAGTTCTCCAGCAGCCGCTGGCGCATGTACACTGACCTCAGTCCCGTCACAAAGGCGTCTCGCACCAGCAGCTCCGCATGCTGTTCTGCCGTGAGCGTCTTGCAGTCACAAGCTCGGACGAGTGTCTGTAGTGCTCGGAGAAACTCAGCGCACGATTCGCCAGGCCGCTGTTGCCGGGTAGCTAAGCGATGTCTTGCGTAGACGGTGTTCACCGGCCGCAGGTACTGTTGTTTGAGGGCGTCCAGTGCCCCTTCGTAGGTCGGCAGGTCCCGGATAAAGGAGTAAACTTTGGAGGAGACCCTCGAGAGTAGGATTCTGTGCATAACGGCGGGTTCAGTCGCACGAAGCTCCGCCAAGTACGATTGGAAGCATGCAAGCCAGTGTTCAAAAGCGAGAGCTGCGTCAGGGTCTTGAGGGTCCAAATCCAACCGGTCCGGACGCAAAACGGGTTCCATGTTTTAAAACTTCCAGTCAATAAAATTGATGCACCATCAATAACTCACACTGAGACGTAGGCGAGATATCGGCTTTTATTGACTGGAAGAAGGAACCAGGAGTGAGTGTCTATCATACAAGGTCCTGGAGACTGAGGCCGATCTTCAGGCCGCAGGTCTCCTTTATACAGGGGCCTGTGGGAGGAGCCACAGGAGCAGTCAGCAGGGGCGTGTCCCGACAGGCACATAGTTCACCACAGTCTGCATATGCATGAATATATCCTAGAGTTGGTGCGGAGTCTGGAGTGCGGGTGTGAAGATGGAAGTATTTGAAAAAGTATATGTAATTCAAAGAAAGCATTGTGGATATGTTCTAACTGTATATTTATCCTGCGGTTAACTTTGAGCTTTAGCATATAAAAATTTCATGCAATAATGTGTCAGGCAGGCCTCTTCTTCCACGAGTGTCTCGAGTATGATGCCTGCTGCTTGTTTTGCTGAATCAAGACTTCTATATCCACCAGCTTCAGGGACTCTCAGTGACTTTGTTCACAACAGTCACAGTATCACTAATAATGGACTGAATAAATGCTTAGGTGGGGGATCGGGGATTTGATCAATTGGCCTGTATTTGGCTGGTGTTAAGCTCCCTGCATTTTATTGGTGTTGTGCTCATCTGTTCAGTGGAGTGTGAACAAAATGAACCAGACATCAGAATCCTTCAAAGTCACTGTGCCCATTTGTTAGACGATCCAACATTAATTGGGCATCAGGGACATTGGGTTGGCCGATATCACATTACTTTGGCACATGAGCATACTGCTGCTGGATCACTCAGAGAAACAGGTGCATGCATAGTCACTGGAAATGCATAAGTTACTTTTTAAGGACTCTGAAAGAATTAACAGAAAGTATATGCCATCATAGTTTCTGAATTAAAAATATTATTTAATTTAAAAATAAAACTTTAATAAGTAATGTATTTTTTAATAATTTAACTTAGTTAATTTAAGGGGTTCTTTTCTAATCTTTCAAAAGTGGGTCATGACTGGTCTCTGCTATGTCTGTACTACATTTAACTTCACCCGCTCTAACGCCAGATTAAAATAGAGCCAATTTTTTATTACATGATCCATCAGGTCTCTATAAAGCCTTTTGGACAAACAATAACCCTTCTGTAACTAGGTCAATGACACCACTTGGTTATTGCAAGTGACAGCGGAAAAGCTGGAGGGAAAAGCTATATTTAATATGCCTGAGTGACATCAGTATCTAATAAATTAAAGCATACAAGTACTTGTATAAATCCAGAAGGTTTTACCACCCTGAGATGTTTTAAATTATTTTGTTGCCAATGAAGTATTTTGAAAAACTAAAATAAGAAAAAAACTGCAATCTAATAATGAACAGACAGTTTGTTTTCTCGGAGATAGAAGAAACTGCAGATTCTAGAATCCAGAGCAAGAGAAAAACAATTTGTTGGAAAAACTTAGTGAGTTGCACAATTTCTATGGGGGAAAGGATGCTTCATATCAATGTTTTGGCCTAAAACCCTGAATCAGAAGTGAGAGGGGAGATGAGGGAGGGTGAGAAAGGGACCTGTAACTGACTGGTGGACCAAGGATGAAATGAAGGATGGTGGGCAGATTAGTTTTCTGGCTAATGTTTTATTGGCAGCTCCTAGTTTGGTTTTGTGGTAGTATCTGGACTTATTTACATTGCTGACATATGGACGCATGAGTTCTAGGTCCAATGCGTTATCTAGAAGAAGTCACCTCCAACGGGGCAACAGTTCCCCAGCAACGCACCCCCCCCCCCACAATGGAATGAATGCCAACCTGGACCAAGCTGCAGAGGGTTGTAAGCTTAGCCAGCTCCATCATGGGAACAGCCTCTTCACATCCAGGACAGCTTCAAGAAAGCTGCATCCTTTACTAATGACCCTCAAAATCCAGGACATGCCCTCTTCTCATTACTACCACCAGGGAGGAGGTAATGAGCTTGAAGACACACATGCAACATTTCAGGACCAGCTTTATCCCCTCTACCATCAGTTTTCTGAATGCTCTATGAAGCGATGAGTACTATCTTACTGTTTTGCTCTCCTTTTGCGCTGCTTACTTGAGGGTGTTTGACTTCGTCATCCTTTCAGGCAGTGAGCTCTAGACCTCACCTCTCTTAGGGTGACAAAATATTTTCCTCAACTCCTCTCTGTCCTTTTACTAATAACACTATTCTTGGAATTAAGGTACTTCAGAAATCCTTTGTCAAGTCTTCCCTTTATGATGAAGTGAGTAGCTGATAAAATACAGATACTCACTTGAAGAGGACCCAGTCTATCTATTTATCTGCCAGTGCGCCACTGGCATTTAGGGCAACAATGAAAGTCCTCCACCTCTGTCTGTCCTTGATGGCCAAGGATGGCCTTCTCTACGATGCCCCAGGTGTGGTTCAGGGTCCTCACCTCAGTCTTCAAGGTACAGCCTTTAAGTTGTCTTTGGTCTTTTGCGTTTCCTCCGCCCTTCAGGGGTCCGGTGAAGTGCTGTCTTGATGATGGAGTTGGCCTCTCTTCCCATCACATATTCAATCCATTTCCACCATTGCCTCATGATGGTCGTGGCCATGTCCTCTTGGTGACACTGAGCGAGCAGGGTGTGTTTGGAGATCTTTCTTGGCCAGGAAATTTAATGTGGAATGACAACAGCTTGGCCAGTTGGCTCTTTGTCATGCGTCAGCACTCTGACCCGTACGAGAGTGTGGAGAGAACACAGCTCTGGTACAGCTTCACCTTGGTGTGACCCAGTGGCCAACACTAATTCATGAATACTCATAACAAGCTGCTTGCCCATATGTCACCAATGTAAAAAGAAAATCATCCAAGTATATAGAGAGGAGGAAAGTTGGCCTTACATTTCTATAGACCTGGAGCCTTTTAAAACTCTTGACAGTTAATGAACCACTTTTGAAATTAAGGCACTGTTGTATTGTAGGAAACTCAGCAAACTGCCACAGGTGATAACGTCTAGGTCATCAAATTTGTGATGTTCATTGATCGCCAAATATTGGTCAGAATGTCAGGAAGCTCCCCTGCTCTCCTACAAAATTGTGCAATGTGATCTTTGGTGTCTTCCTGAGAAAGCAGACTCTAATTGGCAACTTATCCAAACTACGACACTTCTACAGGTACAACAAGACTCAGCTCTTATCCTAGATGTTATAGGCTTCTTAAAGGGACCACCACTTATATGATAAAGATGAACTTTTGATCTGTCACTCTATCTTGTCATGAGCCTTGTACTTTATTTATCGAGCTGCTCTGCACTTTCTCTTTAGCTGTAACACCTGTCACCCTGATGTATTTACATATGGAACAGAATCCAAACAATAGCTGTTTGCTATAACAATAAACTAATTATACTAGAAAACAAAAATTTTGCTTCCTGAATACTTTTGGTGGCATCTTATTGATTTTGAGCTGCTGATCATGAAAATCACCATGAAATTTCCCTATCACACATCATTTTTTAAAATCACCTGTATTTGTTATTTCAATTCATAATTCAATCTAACTACAATGTTGCCCACAATGTAAGCTGAAAATTTTTCTATTTTGTCCAGGCATGCTTTGGCATGGTTAGGCAGGGCAGGGTTTAGAAAGGCAATAGATTTCTATGAAGGATTTTGATATTTGAGACAAATATTTCCAAGAATACCTGATTCCAAGATTAAGGACGGCATTTTTAAGTTAAATAGGTCATTTGAAGAACTTCTAGTGGGACCAGAGAAAATCGCATGGAAGACTTTGAAGCATCTTGCTGGAAATTTTCTTGGCAATTACAGAGCACTAAACTACATGCAGCTGGTTGACAACATGCTTCATGCAGCCAAAACCATGAAGTGCAACATGTCACTAAATATTCATTTTCTGCATTCCCATTTAAACTTCTTCCATGCAAATGTTGGTGCTGTCAGTGATGAAAGATTTCATCAGGACATTGCGGTCATGGAGAAATGGTTTTAGGGCAACTGGAATCCATTAATGCTGGCTGATTATTGTTGAATATTTAAGTGAGAAGCCTCAGACTCTGAGTACAAATAAAAATCATCAACAAAAGATTTTTAGCTTAGTTGAACTATTGCAAAGCATCAGCAGCGTTATGCAATTAAACACATTATATTCAATAAAAATTAATTTCTTGTTTCTCCAAATTCCTACTGTGATACAAGTAGTCTGAAATTATATTTGTGTTCACCTTCAAGCAGTCTATCATAAGCAAAATGAATTTTTGAAAAAAAGCTGTTGCCCAGTGTTACCAGTGCAACATAATGCATTGGAATTTCAGGTTTCAAATGCTACTTCCAAATTAGCTGCCCTGCGTTCTGGCCCAAGGAGATCCCAGACCCGAGAAACACAATACTATATCAAATATTTGCAGACACTGCTTTTGAGAAAATGTTGAACATTTCAGAAAGGTGTTTGATGATTTATTGAGCTATTTTAGGTCTGCTTCCCAACGTAAGCAACCTGATGTTATCCTTTGAAGTGGCTATACACTTAAACAGCATGACATGATTAAATATTTGTTAAGGAAACATGGAGTGTGGCTTACATTTGTGGCATCAGGGAGTTTTACATGTCTAAATTAAATGCCGTACTTAATGCTTCCTGTGCTGGGCTAGCTACGGGGAGGGATTCTACACTCTGCAGTTTGGAGCCTTGCCTACTGTTAATTACACTGTGTAATGAGGCTTGATGAAGTCCGTGATCATTTTTGTCAGCTTCTTTGAATGGAAAAGCTGCCTTGTACTAATTCATCCCCTGTTGCTATGTATTGTCATGGCAACAAGAAGGCTGCTAAATACAACTGGACTGGTAATGGTTTAATAGTCCAGAGAGAATGTTGGGATTACAGGGAGAGTTGAGGATATTTAATGTAGGTATTCAAAAGCCAGAATGGTTTGATTTATTGGGACAATCTGCTTCCAATATCTTTCAGGTCAGCAACAAAACATGAGGTTTATCAGAATAATAAGCAACAGCATGAAAAGAACATTTAGGCAGAGATCTATTGGAATTGATAGAAGCAGATTCCAAGGAGGTTTTCTGAGGTACTTGACAAGAAGGAAATTTCAGGGGTAAATGAAAATTAAAAAAAACCCTGCAGATGCTGGAAATCTGAAATAAAAACAGAAAATGCTTCGACCTGAAATGTCAGCATTGCTTCTCTCTCCACAGACACTGTTCAAAATGCCGAGTGTTTTAAATCAAATCAAATTCAAGCTTAATTATCATTTAACCGTAAATTTGACTGGCGGAGCAGACTTGATGGGCCGAATGGCCTACTTCTGTTCCTATATCTTATGGACTTATGGTCTTATAAATGAATACAACTGAACAAAACAGAGTCCCTCTGGGGCCAAGGTGCAAAACATACACAGTACATTCAAAATAGCAAGCAAATAAAAATACAGTGACGCAAAAAGAAAACATATTCATAGCCCAAGCCCCCGAGCAACATGTCCCACAAATTGGTACAGTGCCTGGCAGTGTGCAGATGCATGTAACCCAGACTGATATTCCACTGATTGAACACTGGAGGGCAGCACTGATGGGAGAGGCAAACCCCCAACCAAGCACAGATGCCTTGCTACATCTGCTTAGGCATTTCCTCTCCCGGACTTCAGCAGCAGGCAAGCTGCCCAGATGGACAGTAGGTTGATCATGTGGCCTTGTAGCGTCAAGGCAGTGTCATAGATTCTTAAAGCCACAGAGCATTACAGCACAAAACAGGCCTTTCTAGCCTGTGCTGAGTTGTTATTCTGCCTAGCCTCAACAATCATGGACCATAGCCCTCCATATCTCTCCCACCCACATACCTATCCAAACTTTTCTTAAATGTTGCAATCAAGCCCATATCCCCCACTTCTTCTTGCAGCTCTTTCCACACTTAACACGGAATACCCACCTATTTATGCAGCCACAGTATTAGCCTAGTTTATCTACTTGGATGTCTGAAGCCATGTGGTTAGATTCAGGGATGAGATGAAAAGGCTCCAGTGAAAATAAGCACCTCCCTTTGGGATAGGTGTGACTCGAGCTGGTAGAGAGTTTCCCACCTCATTCCCATTGCCTTCATGCTACAAAATCAGTAAAATGTTACCCGGCTGTCAAGAGAGGTCCGTCACACCGTGCCTCTGAAGTTCACCGTGGACCATGGTCGTTATAAAGGCAAGAGTCAAATGGCCTAATACAGGCCAAACTGAGGAGGTTATTCAATGGTAAAACACACAAAATGCTGGAGGAACTGATGAAGGGTCTTGGCCCAAAACATTGACTGTTCATTTCCCTCCATAGACAGAGCCTGGCCTATTGAGTTCCTTCCAACATTTTGTGCCTGTCACTCAGGATTTCCAGCATCTGTATAATCTTGTGTCTCCCCATTCATTGGTAAGAGATGACACCATCCATCTAGTTATCATGAGAAAAGTCCATTGACATGACAGTGAGTCTTACACAGTTATTATATTAAGTGAAATCAAGTCTTTGTTGGATCTACTGACAATGCCACAACAGGAATCATTTCTGACAAATTTGCCTTCAGAAAGAAACTGGAGAGGATGACTGACCAGATGGCAGTTCTATAAATAACTACCAGCTGGCTGTACAGTACTTATTGCTTATTCCACAGATGTGCAATACCATGTGGAAGTTAAGGGCCAGATGTGGAAGCGTCTAACCTCTTGCACTGCCCCTGGATTTTGAGTTTTGGGTATTCTGTAAGTTACTGAGTTGGGGGACTAAATACACCATAAATCTGGCCCATCAAAATGGTGATAACCTTAGCACAGCTCCATTGATTTCAATGAGATTACCAACCTCCATTTAAAGCAGTGGTTCCCAACCTTTTTGATGCCTGGGTTGTCAGGTTGGGAACCCCTGATTTAAAGGGTAATTTGAAGCATTTTGTTTTGCTTTATTTTTCTCTATTTCAGTATATATATTTGGCCATTTACATTTACACTTCCATATGTAAATTAATTTGTAATGTATTTTTGTACTATTTTTCAGGCCTCTCCCATTACATACTGTATGTTAGGATAAGAGTGCTGTCAGCTGTCATCAGTGAGGTGTCTCAGTGGGTCCTTAGTCTCTGCCATCTGAATCCTAGACATCATTAGATGCCAG
This sequence comes from Hypanus sabinus, assembly GCF_030144855.1. Lineage (NCBI taxonomy): Eukaryota > Metazoa > Chordata > Chondrichthyes > Myliobatiformes > Dasyatidae > Hypanus > Hypanus sabinus. Next base: position 12,479,317 of record NC_082714.1, read on the forward strand.
CATTGGCAATAGCTTGATCATATGAGCTTAGCAGGGCCACATGTCTAGCATGGAGAGTGACTGCAAGGCAAGAACCAGATCAATGCCATGTGGGCCACCAAGATCTTTTTTTGACTTTGCAATGTGCAAAATAGACTACATCCTTTGCACCCTCTTTTGGATTTTCACTTCAATGGCTTTGATTCTCCTCTGACCTCCTGTCCCAACCACTTGAAATGCCTTGAATCACCAAATCACAAAACAGATAGAGTCTTTTTGTCTCCTTGAAAGAGCCATTTGATTATGCCCAATCCCTACCCTTCCCCAAAACTTTACAACATTTCTCCTTCAAGAACTGATTCTGCTCTCTTCTGAATTTGACTCTCAAACCTGCTTCTACCGCAGTGCAGGACAAGGCATGGACATCGACCTTTCGATGCATTAAAAATTTTAGCCTTGTCTCACTTCAGGTTCTTTGGTGAATTGGCACCACAAACCATCATCAAGAATGTGACTTAAATTTGGATGAACCGCAGTTTTATTTCACGTGACCGCTGACTATTTTAAACATGAGACACATTTCAGCAAAACAAAGGAATATAAAAATTAAACACATGGAAATTCATGCACAATTGCTTACATACAAATAACAGGATTTCCCAGAAGTGTCCAATAAAGTAATAGTGTTGTAGGTGTTGTATATTTAATATTTGAGTAATATTGCATATATATATATATAAAGTTTGAGGAATACTTAATAAACTATATATATATATATATAAAATTCTATTCTTGTTCATTTAAATAATTAATTATGAGTTATATGTTTAAATGCATAAATTGCATATGTCATCACGTTACCATGTGATATGTGCACTCCTGACTTAAAGTAAACACAAAGTTAGACGTGCATTTTGGACTCCTGTGTCTTCCTTTGAATAAGTTTAATGTTTTGAAGTTCCATAGGGAATGTACTCTGGATTTTGCATTCAGTTGTTTTACTGCTTCCTGGGTGGAGCGGGGATGCACTTTATTGGGTTCACATTTTGGGAAACCCTGACCCAAAATAAATAAAAGAAGCATTTTGATAGACTACCTTGTCCATGAGGTAATTCTTCTATATTGCTACTGGTTCTGTGATAACCAAAGGAACTGAAAAGTGGCTGATGGTGGTAAGGAGGAGGTGGAGGGGGAGGCAGCAGGGAGTTACAGTGATGAGTGGAGTCCCCATTGACAACTGTAGTGCCATAGGCCGTGAGCTGTATCTTGTGATATTGCTGGGAACTGTAAGCATGAGAAACTGCGTCCAAAGAACCTAAAACGTTAAAACAAAGAAAGGCAAAATGTAGAAAGTAATACCCAAAAAAAGCTGCAAACTTAAATGTTGAATGCAAATAATAATTATGGGCTTTATCTGTTACCAAGTCTTGAAATCCCACAGAAATAACTTTAATTTATACAATGCTATAAGTGTAACAAAAGCATCCCGAGGAACTTCTCTGAAGCAATGCCAATATAAAAAAAATAATGACAAGTCGCACAAGATGACATTAGGATATACAGCCTTAGAAATGACATATTATATTAAGGGACCTCTTGAAGGACGAAAGACGAGATAAATGGTAGAATGTTATAGGAAGGGAATTCCAGAGTTTTGGAGCACCATCAAAGGTGGTGTTATTAAACTCAGTGGTCAGAGTAAATCAGAGGGCCATGGAAGGAAAGTTATAGAGCAGGAGATGGCAGAGGAAGGGAGAGAGGAAGCCATGAAAGAATCTCTGAATAAGGGCAAGAGTTTTAAAATACAGGCCCCAGAGCCAGTGAGCATTGAGCTGAGAACAGCTGAGGAAAGCTAGGATCTTGGAATCAAAGAGCCAGAATCATGCTGGACCAATGCCCCTATACCTTGGCTGAATAGTTGGATATGGAAGCCTACCTCAGTGGATCATGTGATCCCAACACCAATAGACTTCAAGTTGTGAAGCACAGGGTGACCATGCCAGGAAACATACCACTGTTCTGCACAAATGGCAGTGAATGAAAAGAGGAAGGGCAGTACTTTGCCAGTGGTAGAAGCTGTCAATAATTTTTTATTTTAAATGTCTCTGACTTTCAGAAGCATTTAAAAACTTATAATTTAAATAAATAATCTAAAATATAATGATTCTTACTGTTTTTAAAATAATGAAATGCAACTGAATGAAATCAAAGGAATAATTAACACTTTAAAATAATGCAAAATAATTTCAATAAAGTAACTTAGCTCACCAACAAACCCTATAGCATCTGCTAATGTGGTGCAGGATCCAAACAATGACCTCTCCATGGAAACCCTGGATATTCCTGGCCACCTGTCCCTGCAATTAGGCCCTGTGGCGCTGGTTTGGAGGACAAGGAGGGGGTCCAAAAGCAGAGTGAAGTGACAGACCCTCATCCTGCTACCCCGCCCAACCCATTCCCCAGAATCTCTCTGCAAACCTTGGATCCTGCGATCTACAATGCACATCTGGAAATCTTGGACTAACTCCACTTCAATGGGCAGAAGGCCAGTGGTTCCAACCTGGCTCAATGAACTGAGGTACGATGGGGCCCAAAGTTTTGTGCCATGTCAGAAATGCTCTGGAATAGCCAAGCTGGAGGTGAGGAAGCAGGATGAGAATTTCAGAAGCGGAGAGACTGAGCTGAAGGAGAGCTGTATGAAGTAAGCATTCAAATAGGCAGATGGAAATGAGGTCTAAAATGATCAATACATGATAATACACTCAAAGTGTGAAGCACAGTACATATTTAGTTAGGCAGTTAGATAGCAAACTCTTGTACCTCTTGGTGAGCGATTTCTTGATGTGGGTATTGTAGCTCACATGCCATACCTCTTGGTTATAATACAAAATATAAGCCCTTCAGATCTGTTCCACCATCCAGATACATCAAAATTGCTGACTGAGACACTCCCCATTTCTTCACAGACCTAGCTATACAGAATCATTCATTCTCAGTGTTTCTTATGTCTTTATGCACCCCTCCCCACCACTGCAAAACGCGAGTTGAGATCCAGTCCTCCTCTGCCCTCTTGAGTAATGCTTCCTAACATCAGACTCAAAAAGCTTGGTTGCAATAATGAGATTCTCCCCACCAGAGAACATTACTTCTTTCTTAAACCTCTCAAATTATTTCTGCAAAGAATTCAACAGGAAAAGTTTACATTTAATTAGCATTTCCTAAATTTAAACAGCAAAGCCATTCAGCCCATCATTCCCATGCCAGCCCTTTGAATAACTGAGACAGTTAGCCTCACTCTTGCAATATTTCCCAGATTTTCCTTTCCGAGTAATCAATGCACTTCCATTCAGAAAGTTCCCAATGGATTTGTCATCATTGGCCTTTCAAAAAAAGCACATGTCAAATTACAATAACTCATAGACACTGGTTAAATCATTAACACTGATCAATATGAACCTAATCATCAAATTATACTCTATTTTCTTCATTGCAATGCAACTAGTGGATGAAATCAGGGGTTGAAAATATAAGAGTGAATGTCGTTGGATTCTGTATGGCAGGTGGATATCAATAAGATGGTAAGTGTACAGTGAATGAATTACAAGGATGGTGCCAGGACTTGAGGTCTGAGTATTAGGGAAATGTTGACTAACTTAGGATTTTACTCACTGGAGCACAGTAAAATGAGGGGAGTTACAGAAGTATACAAAATTATGAGGGGTATAGATAGGGTAAATGCAAGCAGGCTTTTTCCATTGAGCTTCGGAGAGACTAGAGCTAGAGGTCATGGGTTAAGGGCTAAAGGTAAAATGTTCACGGAGAACAGGAGAGGAAACTTCTTCACTCAGAAGGTGGTGAGAGAGAGGAATAAGCTTCCAGCAGAAGTGGTGGATATGAGTGCAATTTCAATATTTAAGAAAAAATTGGATACATGGATGGGAGGGGAATGGAGGGCTATTGCTCAGGTGTGGTTTAATGGGACTGGGCAGAATAACAGTTCAGATAGTGTGCCAGTTTAGTGTAGCGGTTAGTGCAAAACTATTACTGCTTCGGGTGTCAGAGTTCAGATTTCAGTTCCGCTGTCCAATGTAAGAAAGTTCTTAATGTGTGCGTGTGGGTTTTCTCCAGATCCTCTAGTTTCCAAAGATGTACCAGATAGCAGGATAATTGGTCTCTGTAAATTGTCCTGTGATTAGTCTAGGGGTTAAATTGGTGGGCTGCTGGGTGGGCTGAAAGGACTTGTTCGGCACCTGTATCTCCAAATAAAAATTATCAAAACGAATAGATGGGCCGAATGGCCTGTTGCTGTGTCGTTTCTATGACTGTATGACACCTAAGAAAAAATAAAGTACTCGAGAATCTGAAAGGAAGTGACATGCAATGACAAAGCTACAGATAATTTAAAGCATTGACCTATAAACATTGGAAATTCAGACATTTATTGCCCATCAGAAGAAAATTAAATGCTTATTACCACAGACTATGAGGTTCATATGGCGTGCCGTCCTTCTCATTTTCAAGGATAATGTTAGGCTGAGGCACTCATCCGTGAAGATAAACTGGTGTGACTGTATGTGTACACACAGTGTAATGAAGTGGCACAATATGAGTAGCTTTCCTGAATTATGGCTTGGCATTCAACAGCTTGTGGAAGAGGTGAGTTTTCCAGAGAGCGGGATCTTAACGTGGAAAGATTGAAGCAAGAAGCCCTCCCAGTGCCAGGTAGAGGCTACCGATGGGGATTTGTAATTGCAAGCCACTTACTTGGCAAGGCAAGAGCAGATTTTCTAAAATATTCGCACCACGTCTAATTTTCTTTCCAACTAATCAATTACAATTAAATGTTTAATAGGTGTTTGGATTTAGATAGGGAAGTGCAGATGGATACCGACTTAAATGCAGGTAAATAGGATTAACTAAGATGCAGGTAATAGGATTTAGTAAACTATTTAAGAACTTTTAAAAAGCTATGTATTAATGCTTTTTGGGAGGGTGATTTTAGATGCATATCATATTTTAAATACTGTATGTAATTAGTTTTGCTACAATAAGTGTATGGGACACTGGAAAAACGTTGAATTTCCCCTTGGGGATGAATAAAGTATCTATCTATCTATCTATCTATCTATCTCTATCTTAACATAGACAGAGAGACATCACAATTGGCCTGTACAAAGTGGGTCAAGAGCATTGGTTTCTGCGCAGTATGGTTTTACTCAGTGGTAGAGAAAACCACATAGTGCTGATTTCACTCCTCAGTATGAAGAAAGAGCTTTTGTATGTTTGTTAGGGCATATTTTGGATTTAAATATGTAGCAAGTATTAATTTCATCAGCAACAAAATCTTCTGATCTGAGTGTGGATTGTAGATTGAGTTTAAAATGCAGCTCTGAACAATGGGTTTCCCAGAGTCCTCAGACGCCTGCACGTGCATGAATGCATCCTAGAGTTAGTGGGAGTTCATTTTGGGTGTCTGGAGTGTGGGTGCAAAGAAAGAGCTGTTTGAAAATTGTATGTAACTCAAAGGAAGCATTGTTGATACATTGTAACTATAGAATTGTCCTGCTGTTGCCTTTGATCTTTAGCATATACAAATATCAAGTAATATTGGGTTGAGCAGGTCTCTTCTTCCAAGAGTGTCTCGATATGATGCCTGTGGCTTGTTTTTGCTGAATAAAACACTTCTATATCCACAAGTTTCTGTGTTTCTCTGGTGGGGCAAGAGCATTGGTTTCTGCACGGTATGATTCCACTCAATGGAAAACCGCGTAGTGTTTATTTTACACTTCGGTATGGAGATAGACGTTATGTTTCACCGGACAAGTACCTCAGGAAGATCTGTGGCATTAATGGAGTGAGGAGTGGGAAGGTAGTTGAGGGAGGGCAACCTGGTTGGATATAGGTGACCGGTTTCATTAAAAGGTCTTCCCAGCATATCCACGATGGGGGGAGCGGCGGGTGGTTGGTCGGTAATGTTGCATGATGTAAGGGAGTAAGTGAACGAGTCTGCATTTTTCAAAGACATTCTTTATGTGAAGGGCAGTGAAATATTTGGGATGCTGGACTTGTCTCTGCACAGAGTTAGGCCACTGGTCTGCCATGGGTCCGTTGAGTAAGCTGGTCAATCAGCCTCACTTCCTCCTGCTGCTCTGCAAGTCCCCTGTCTTCACTCTCATATCCAGCTTACTTTGGTAAGTTATTATATGGGGATTTTTCAGGCATCGTGCTCCATAATCTCTCAGCTGTACTTCCTCTGCCTGTTACTTTGAGGTGTGCATCCTCCTGGTAATGAATGGACTCTCCACTTGGTCCTCCAAAAGCCCTAACTATAGAGTTATAGAGTCACTGAGAGATGAAACACAGGAACGAGTTTGTGCCTGATTGAGTCCTTGCCGACCATCAACCACTCAATTATCCTAATTGTACAACAAACCCATTTTTAAAATTCATCTCTGTGTCTCACAAGCAACCCTGCACCTCACTCCGTGTAAACAAACAGATTCAGTCATGCGGTAGGGTAAATTTACATTAGCCCATAGTCTATCTATCAGTCTATGCATCAGAGGGGAAGCCAGAGCACCCAAAGGAAACCCATGAGGTCACAGGAAGTAAAACACATAAAATGCTGCAGGGACTCAGCCGGTCAGGCAGTGTCTATGGAGGGGAAGGGTCTCGGCCCAAAACGTTTACTGTTCATTCCTCTCCAGAGATGCTGCATGACCCGCTGAGCTCCTCCAGCATTTTGTGTGTACTATTCTGGAATTACAGCATCTGTAGAGTCTCTAGTCTTTATGGTCAACGGGACAACTTACAAAATCCACACAGACAGTGTCTGAGGTCAGGCTTGAACCTACTTCTCTGCGGCTCTACTACACCACTCCGCTTCCTCAAATCACCATTTGAAATCACACTGATCCATTCTTTCAAACCTCTGTGGTAGCACAGTGGTTAGCACAATGTTTTACAGTATAAGTGACCCGGGTTCAATTCTGTCCGTTGCCTGTAAAGGTGTTTGTACTTTCTCCCCGTGATCACGTGGGTTTTCTCCCACAGGCCAAAGATGTACCGGTTGGTAAGTTAATTGAACATTGTAAATTGCCCCATGATTAGGCTAAGGTTACATTTGGGGTTGGTGGGTGGCGTGGCTCGAAGGGCCAGCAGGGCCTATTCCAGCACTGTACCTCAATAAATTAATAAATAAGCAATCTTCTCCCTTGCCAGGAGAGCAGACGGCCCCACTTGACAACAGCTCTCCAGCAAATTAATCCACCAAGCAGGAATGGGAAAGGAAGGGAGAACATGGAACTGATCTTCAAGTCTAGAGTAAAGGGAGCTCGTAACAAAATGGCAAAAACTGCCAGATCTCATTTAACTTCAAAAGAAAGACCAGTCAGCCATGGAGGAAAGTAGTTTGAATAACTTCTGTCGCTATGTGCAGTGTGTATGGCATGGGCGATTATGGTCTTTCCATGACCATGATTGTACTTGGCAAGTTTTTGTACAGAAGTGGTTTGCCATTTCCGCCTTCTGGGCAGTGTCTTTACAAGACGGGTGACCCCAGCCATTATCAATACTCTTCAGAGATTGTCTGCCTGGTGTCAGTGGTCACATAACCAGGACTTGTGATCTGTACCAGCTGCTCATACGACCATCCACCACCTGCTCCCATGGCTTCACGTGACCCTGATCAGTGAGCTAAGCAAATGCTATACCTTGCCCATGGGTGACCTGCAGGCTAACGGAGGGACAGAGTGCCTCACACCTTCCTTGGTAGAGACATATTTCTGCCCTGCCACCCCTTTGAATAAGTCGTCTGTCTACTTAGAACATTAGTGTTAATCTGAATATTAAACAAAGGCTCCCACTGAGGGTTGTGAAATCATTATCATCATCAGCGATCACTTGTAGTCGGGTATGATTCTTCTCCTGGTGGTTGATCTGGTCACTTGTGGGTTTGACATGACTGAAGAGGCTGATCGGTAATCTACAAGTCCTATTGCAGTGTTGGCAGGTGTAGGTCATTGAGGTGGTGGTGGATGTAACTGGTTGGGTCTTTCCCATTCTCTCTGTATGTTAAAGCTGCTTAGTCTCAGCGGCTCAGTGGAGATACTCTTCAAGCTGTGCAGTCCCCTCATAAACAGTCCTTTTCCTGTTTTTCCTATCGGGTGCTAATTTCTTCCATCCATTCAGGTTGAGGTGGCACTTCCTCGGGTAGGTCTTGATATTGTCCTTGAACCACTTTTTCTGCTCTCCAGGAGTGTGCTTTGCATCCTTGAGTTGGTTAGGGAGGTGGGTAGTCAGGCATGCAGATGACGTGGATGACCTATAACAATTGGTCACGATTGTGGCTATGGAATTAATGTTAGCTTCCTCTGGGATGCTGCAGTTAGTACGCCTGTTCTTCCAGCTAGCTCTCAGAATCTTTTGGAGTCATCTTTGACGGTTAAGTTTCTAGGGACTTTATGCGCCTGGTGTATGTTGTCCTTGACTCCAAGGAGGGAAGAACTATAGCTTTATAGACCAGAAGCTTAGTATTGGCCTTGATATCCGATTTTCAAAAACCATCTTTCTCAGCCTGGCAAAAGCTCCACTTGCACAGCCTATTCTGTGATCTATTTGAAGATCAATGTTGGCTCCTGGAGAAAGAAGGCGGCCAAGATACTAGAAATGATCAGCGTTCTCCAGAGGGATGTTCTCAACTTGATGGGTGGAGGTTTAGGAGCCTGGTCTGGAGCAGGTTGGTGCGGACTTGGGTTTTCTTGACGTTGAGATCAAGTCCCAGGAGCTGTATGCTCTGGCAAAAGCATCCATTATGCTCTGTAGATCCTCCTCAGAGTGAGCTATGATGATGTTGTCGTCATGCATATTGGAGCTCCTTGATGGAAGTAGTTGACACCTTGTCTTAGCCTTGAACCTGTTAAGGTTAAAAAGCAGCCCCCAACCCACCCCCCCATCTGTGTCCTACAGAGAATCTGGTCTCCTTGTGGCAGGTGAAGAATGGTTGCAATGAGAACAGCGAACAGAGTTGGGGCAATGATGCACCCCTGTTAGACCCCAGTCTCAAGCTTAAAATGTGCTGTTTCAGAGCCACTGTTGCTGACGACTGCTGTACTCATATCATTGTGTAAGAGCTACAGGATCTTGAGATATTTTGCAACCCGAATTTGGACAATACCTGCCAAAGGGCAGGACGAATTACAGAGTCAAATACTTATATATGGTATATGAAGGTCAAATAAAGTGGGAGATTTTGTTCCCAGGCTTTCCCCTGCAATTGACGAGTTGTAAAAATCATGCTGGATGTTCCTCTGGCTGGACGAAAGTCACACTGAGACTCAGGCAGGAGATCTTCTGCCAGAGGTGAAAGCTGGTCAATAAAATTTGGGTGAGTATCTTTCCTGTTGTAGAGAGGAGGGAAATAAAAAAAAAACATCCTTGGTATCACTAAAGTCAGCAAGCTGCTGTATTTCTAGCACCCCCTCAAGTCCACCACTGATACTTTATTCCCCTTAATCTACGCTGGACTATGGCCTTAAACTTGGAGTGAGTTTCTCTTTTGACCTTGCAGTTGATGTCTTTCTGCCAGGCACAGAAAGCTTTTCTTTTAGCTCTTCTATTTCATTGTTATTTTCATCAAAGCAGTTTTTGTCCTGGTCTTGTTTCAAGGATGGTGGTCGTCAGTGTGGTCCAGTGTGCTTCAGTGTCCTCTGGATACGGCTTGGGAGTCTTTCAGCAAGTCAGCCTGCAGATGTTCCTTCACTGTGCCCTGAAATTCGTTGGCAATGACAAACTTGCAAATTACATGCTCGGCTATGAGTAACAAATCAGTGACCCTGCAGTTTCTTGATCGGTCAGAGCATGCAGGGGTACAGGGAGAAGGCAGGAGACTGGGGCTGAGAGGAAATTTGGATCAGCCATGATGAAATGGCGGAGCAGACTTGTAGGCCAAATGGCCTAATTCCACTCTATCTTATGCTCTTATTTGTGAAGATGCAAGATATCTTTAAGTTCTTATTATGCTTTGTGCCGTATGGCTTCCTGAGACGTCTGTCCATTTTATTAAACATTGTCAGTGTTGTGATTAAATTGCTTGAGGGATGTTAAACTTGGACGTTTGTAATATGTATTTTTGCACGTTGAGATTAGGTTTTCTTGACTTCAATGGACATATCTTGTTGAATCACATGTGTGGTGCAGGCAACAAGGTTGAATTTCTACCCTAAGGTCTCACACGGATTATCTGACAGCTTCCTGTCAGTAAAGGAATCTGAACAATGTTAAGCTTGAGGAACAACTCTTCACCTTCTGACTGAGAGACTTGCAGCCTCAATAATTTCACATAATTTCCATCGCTCCCATGTTTTCTAGATGGTAATAATTCTTTTGTCTTGCAACTCATCTTGGCTTCCATTTTCTCACACCTAATATCTTCCCTTGGATTTAGTAGAATCTGCTTTTAACCTCTGCAAACTTCCAAAGTTGCAAATGCACCTGCTTCTACAACTTCCCCCAACAACACATTGCAGGTGCCTACCACTCTCTGTGAAAGTCTCGTTTAAGCCTTCCCTCTCTCACGAGACCAAAGCCCTGTCCACTCTGGGAAAACAAACCTGATCAACTGCCCTATCTGTGCCTCTCGTAGTTTGGCCACCTTTCAGTCCTGAGTTACTGGGGCAGCATGATACTATACTTATGCTACTGCAAAGCTTTCCAGCCCACCGGCCATTAGGGCTCAGTTCCCGCCACAGTCTGTAAGGAGTCTACACACTCTCCCTGTGATCATATGGGTGTCTTCTAGGTGCTCCAACTACCTCCCACTTTCCAAAGGTATATGGGTTAGGGTTAGTAATTGTGGGCATGTTATGCTGGTGCTGGAAGCATGACAACACTCGTAGGCTGCCCCCAGCACATCCTTGGATTGTAAATTATGCATTTATTGTCTCGATGTACAGTGCTGTGCAAAAATCTTATATTTTTTTAATATGTTTTCAGATGTTCTGGCTTCCACAGAGCACTGATCTCAACATCATCAGGGCTGTCTGGGATTATCTGAAGAGACAGAAGCAAGCAACACAGGCAGCCAAAGTCTGCAAAAGAACTGTAATGAGTTCTCCAAAATACTTGGAACAATCTACCAGCTGATTCTTTTCTGAAACTGCACAACAGTGTACCTAAGAGAATTGATGCAGTTTTAAAGGCAAAGGGTGGCCACACCAAATATTGATTTGATTTAGTTTTACAATGTTTACTGCTCTTTATAGCAAGTGTTTTGATCAGCTGTGTTGAAATGGTGGAGCAGACTCAATGGACTAATTCTGTGCCTATACTTTATGGTCTTAGAAACCTTTCATTTCACTAGTTTGAAAGCATCTTTGCTTTACAGAATTTTTTTTTACATGTGCCTAAGACTTTTGCACAGTAATGTACATGTAACAAATAGTACTAATCTTATGACTATGTAGCCACAGATTCATACTGAGAATGGGTTCAAGCCTGGCCCCTGGTTCAAAACACAGCTTGACATTCCAAGTGCCCAATCGAGGGAGATGTCAAACTGAGGACTTATCCACCCTCTCAGGTAAATGCAAAAAAAAGTGGCACAGTTTGAAGAGGAACATAGGAATTTACTCTGATGTCTTGGCCAATATTTCTCATTTAAAAAAAAAACTTCTTCAGATTTGGGAGTTTAAAGTGACGAGACAACATTTGAAGCAGACGATCAGATCTTGCTATGAACAAATAAGCTGCTATATTTCCTGTATTAGAACAAGATCTATGCAAAAGCAAATTGTTTCTCCTTTGCAGCCCAGAATTCCAAGTGCCAAGCTTCCATTCTAAGTCTTGATCCAATCCTTCCAAACTACCATGATTTGCAGTGCATCCATGGCTGTGATTCTAGTGAACCCTCCAGTGACTTCCTCTTTGCAAAGACCCTGGAGGATGCTTCGCCCCACTGCCCTACCTCCAGCTGCCTTGCTTGCAGCTGTACTTGTCAGGAGTACCCACTTAATAAACATCCTCCCGGCTCAGAGACGGACCTCACACTCTGGTGCTACCTTTAAGAAGAGCTGGCAGGTACATTCTGCTGCTGTGCAATGTGCTTCTAACACTTGTTCTCTTCCAAAGATGAGCTCACCTGGCAATGCACAATTGGAACAAAATCAGTCACCTCCTATTAGTCACATAAAGCTCAGCTTTGACCAGAACCTGCTGTATCCATCCTTATACAGACCAGCCAATCAATGGTTGCACAGACTGCCAAACCACTCTTTATGTAGACTGTCCCATCAGTGATTTCTATTCTATATAAAGCTTCTATATGCGCACAGTGTCGCAAAAGACTGCAGAGGATATAGACTCATTCAGCTCTACCAGGGGCACACACTCCACACCATTGAGGGCATCTTCAAAGAGCAATGCCTCAGGAAGGAGGCATTCATCTCGAAGGACCCGCACCTCTGCGACCCGCCCTCTTCTTGTTCCTACCATCGGGGAGGAGGTACGGGAGCCTGAAGACCCACACTCAATGACTGAGGAATGGCTTCCTCCCCTCCACCATCAGATTTCCGAACAGTCCATGAACCCAGGAAGAGTATCTCATTATTCCATGTTTTTGCACTATTTTAAACATTATATTAATTTTATGTCCTTGCACTGTACTGCTGCCCCAAAACAAATTTCCCGTCATCTGTGATAATAAATCTCATTCTGATTCAATCTTGCAAACACAGACACTTCATCCTTGATCGTATTTAATCGTTAACTGTATTATATCAACTTTCCAGTCTTGAACGTTGCTTACACTGACATTCCAGCCTCAATCGCTGCCTTCATGAACACTCCCAAACCCAAACACTTTTTCACTCTGTCATCAAACTCGATCACTATCTATGTGGTCGCACTAATCTTGATCACCATTTACACTGACAATCCAACCTTTATCAGTACTGTCATGGAGACGCCAACATTCACCACTGTTTACACTGACACTTTAACCTTGATAACTAGACCAACCTTCAATGGAACGTACTTTGGAATAAAGCTGTACTTCCATTAGGCACTTCTTGCTCTACAATGTTGCATTTGTAAGTATTTATAAAAAGACACACATTTATACACAGTCTAACATACTTCAATTAACTTTGCAAATATAAAACGGAACTCAGTTTAAACCAGGGGTTCCTGTTAGGCCATTTTTGGGGTTAGCACATCTGGCAAATAACTTCGGCAACTGACTTTAGCCAACAATCTTCAAGTATAAGCACAGACTGTAGGTTAAATTTAAAATGCAGCTCTGACCAATGGGTTCCTAAAATCGACGGGAATTGAACCTGGGTCACCTGTGCTGTAAAGCATTGTTCTTTACGCTACTGTGCCACCCCAAGGTACGATGGTGCAGCAGTAAGAGAGGAATTTGCTCCGTGGGGCTCGGTAATGGTGATGTTTACCCTGACTGGGGTGTCCAAAACTACAGCCCACAGCCTCAGTACAAGGAGTCAGCTACGCAGTATTGAAACAGAATGATGGAGTCACACGGCCCTTTGGCCCCCATGTTGACCAAGGTGCCCACAGAGGCCATTTACTTGCATTTGGTCCATATCCCTCTAAACCTTTCCTAACCATGTACCCATCCAAGTGTCTTTTAAATCTTGTTAAACGTGATTAAAATGCATGTAGGTGTCTGTGGTGTGGGTGCGAAGTGGGAGGCGTGAAAGTTGTGTGTAGTTCAAAGGAAGCATTGTGGATGCATTGTAAGCATGGAGTTGTGCTTTAATTTTTAGCACATAAAATGTCTCAGAGTGTTGGGCCAGGCAGACCTCTTGCTCCGAGAAGGGTCTCAACATGACGCCTGCTGTGTCTCATTTTGTCGACTAAGGAGGCTGCTTTATATCAATCTTCCCAGTGACTTTGTTAATGCAACAGCAGTTTCCAACCTGGAGTCCTCAGACCCCTTGCTTAATGGTACTGATTTATAGCATTAATAGAGGGTGGAAACCCCTGGTTTAAACTGTTTTAAATAATAATTTTAAAACTATAAAACATTATTTTCTCTTTCTTAAAGAAAATAATTATCAAATCCTTCAATTGGGGGTATGAGGTGATTGGCTTAAGTTCTGGAAATGATGGAAGAGTAAATATTATTATGCACCAGTTTGTCTTAATGTTTAACAGAAATGTTCAATATTAAAAATTATTGATTATAAAAAACTCACTCCCCAGACAGTGTTATTTGGCACCTTGTGATGTCTGTAGAACAATAAAAAGAGGCAAGACCAGTGTTACCTGATCTCTTGTTTATCACCTCCGCAATGGACGATGGGAAGTAACCCACTCTGTCATTGCCAGTTCTGTTGTCATGGATACAGCCTTTCCATCTCCCATCAGGATGCTGTTCTAGAACCTGATTCAGGGAAATCGAAGAAAATACAAATTTAAACATCCTCAAATGAAACCTTGCCAACTTCTGGCCTCATTAGTGATTAAAGTCATGCTGTGTTTGCCAGAACAATCACGGTTGTACATAAACAATGAGCCTGAGGCCTTCTCTCACTCCTGAACATGGAGCCCGTAAATCTGAGATTCCCTCAGGAGCACAGAGACAGATAAAGCTGCAGAATTATTTACCAGCTGAAATGTCACAGCATTCTTGCTATTGATTTTGTTTTTCTATGTTGCAGGAAGACTTGCTTCCCAAACATTGCACAATGAAAGTTGTGAAGGATAAAAGCAAGTTCAACTAAAGATAATGCTTGTGAGAAAATGGAAGCCAAAGGCCTAATATGATGAGCTGGCTACCACTGGTTCAGATGATTTATTTTAAGAAACAGCGCAGAATGGGCCCTTCTGGTCACTTGAGCTGGACCACCTAGCAATCCCCCGATTTAACTCTAGCCTAGTCACAGGATGATTTATAATGACCAATGAACCTCCCAACCGGAATGTCTTTGGACTGTGGGAGGAAACCCATGTTGACAGGTGGAGAACGCACAAACTCCTTACAAGGCTGTGGGGGGAATTGAACCTGGGTCACCTGTGCTGTAAAGCATTGTGCTTTACGCTACTGTGCCGCCCCACGGTACGATGGTGCAGCAGTAAGAGAGGAACTTGCTCTGTGGGGCTCGGTAATGACGATGATGATGATGTCATTCCCTGAGGGAATCAGCTACACAGTACTGAAACAGAATGATGGAGTCATACGGCTCTTCAGACCCACATGTTGACCAAGATGCCCAGAGAGGGCATTTACTTGCAGTTGGTCAAATATCCCTCTAAACCTTTCCTGACCATGTACCCATCCAAGTGTCTTTTAAATCTTGTTAAATGTGCCTGCCTCAACCACTTTCTCTGGCAATTCATTCCATATACGGACCACCCTCTGGGGGAAAAATTTGCCCCTCAAGTTCCCATCATTTTACTTCCTTTTTACCCTGAACCAGGGGTTCCTTAAAGTTGTTATAACAGGGGGTGGTAATGGGGAAAAGCTCCTACTACCTACTAAATGCTCCCAATGGTGTGCATCTCAAATAGGCTCTGACAACCAAGTCCAGCTCCTGGCCTTCACGTGTAGCTTAGCTTCTAGGCCCAGTGGAACTGTTTCTATTGACAGGAGAAGCAGCAAAGGTGGGTTACTGTTGCTTTAAAACTAGTTGCTTTGGGTGCATGGCGCTTGTAAGCCATGGTTGGCAGCTCATTTAGGCAAAGGAAAACACTGATCTCAAACTTCTGCTGCCTTACAGCTGTACATGCTCATGGGGAAGGCTTCGGGAGTAAATCCCCAATGGAAAATCTGGAGCTGGGGTCCCTAAGGCAGTCCTACGTTGAGTTCAATGCTGACTGGAAACTCCTGTGCTGCTGCTGGTGTGAACCTCTATTATCTTTGCCATTCCTTTGGATTCGTCAGTTGCATGGAGGGTGTGAGCTTGCTACATGGGCAACAGCTTGCTCTCCATATTGCACTGCCCAGGCTTGTGTATCTAGACAGGTAGAAAGCAACATCCATGGTCAACTCTGATTAATGGAGGCTCTCACTCACTCTCACCCTAAACTAAACTGGGATTTATGGATTCCTTGGTTAATGGTAGGTGTCAATGGTGTAAAAGAGTTTGGACCCCCGTCCTAAACCTATGCCCTCTAGTTTTTCATTCCCCAACCCTGGAGTGAGTTGGAGGCAATTCCACACAGGCATTAGATGCCAGTTTTAAAAAGTGAGCAAGGCCTGTTGGGACTTGTCTGTGGAGCAGGAAGTTTCTTGGGTGAATAGTAACTAGGATCAATTAGCAAAGGCCTGTAGAATGAAGCGGGATTTGAGTAGAGCAGACATTGTGTGAGTGGGCAGTGTTAGAGTGGTCAGGCTCAACAGGGCTGGGTGAGAACAAGCAAAGGCTGGAGCTTAAGTTTGAGAAGTTGGAGGCATAACAAGTGTAGGCAGGATGGTAGTTTAGGCAGTGGAATGCTCCCCCTGTGAGATGTGAGATTTCAGGGTATCTGACAATCTCCCTGATGACTACATCTGTAGAAAGTGCACCCAACTTCTGCTCCTGTCTGACGAGCTCTAGTAACTGGAGCTGGAGCTGGATGGAGACTCTCTGGGAGGCTGAGAACTTCATTGATGAGTCTTTTACTGGGGTGGTCACACCCAGAGGGCAGGCTTCAGATAGCAGGTGGGTGATCACAGGAGCAGTAAACAAGTAAGCAGACAGTGCAGGTGTCCCTTGAGTGTATTCCCCTCAGCAACACATATACTCCTCTGGATACTGCTGGAGAGGATGACCAGCAGCAGCCAGGCCAGTGGAACTGTGGCCAGCTCTGAGGCTCAGCAGGGAAGGGTAAAGTCAAGCTGACCAATAGTGACAGGAGACCTGATAGTTAAGGGGACAGCCAGGAAATTATGTGGCCACGAAAGAGACACCAGGAGGGCGTGTTGCCTCCCAGGTGCCTAGGTCCAGTATGTCTCAGAGCGGCTGCAGAAGATTGTCAAGAGGGAGGCGGAGTAGCCAGTGGCTGTGGTGCACATTGGCACCCATGACGTAGGTAGAAAGTGGAAGAGGGGGCTGTGACTTTAGGGAGTTAGGGAAGAGGCTGAAGAACAAGACCTCCAAGGTACTTAGCTCAGGATTATTCCCAGTACCAGTCATGGCAGGAACAGAATGATAGTGCGGATGAATGAGTGGCTGAGGAAGTGGTGCAGGGGGCAAGGTTTCAGATTTCTGGATCATTGGGATCCCTTCTGGGGAAGGTATGGCCTGTATAAAAAGGACAGGTTACCCCTAAACCCAAGGGGGACCTATATCCTTGTGGGCAGGTTTGCTAGAGCTGTTGGGGACTGTTTACCTAACATTATGTTTTCAGAGAGATGGGAACTGGAGTCATAGGGCTGAGGATGGAGCAGGTGGTATACAAATCAATGTGCAGTGAGACTGTGGGGAAGGATGGGCAGATAATAGACAAAATTGCAATCAGCGGGATGAGATGCAGTGTAACATGGGGGCAAAATCAAAAAGGGTGATGAATACAGGACTGGAGGTGTTATATTTGAATGCATGCAGCACACAGAATAAGGTAGATGATCTTGTAGTGCAGTTGGAGATTTGGCTGGTATGACATTGTGGGCATCACCGAGACATGGCTGAAAGAAGATCATTAACATCTAAGGATACACCATGTAGCAAAAGGACAGGCAAATAGGCTGAGTGTGTGAAGTGGCTCTGTTGGTAAAAAAATTAAATCAAATCCTTAGAAAGAGGTGACATAGGATTGGCAGAAAATGTAGAATCTTTGTGGGTAGAGTTTAGAAAATGCAAAGTATAAAAAGACTCTGATGGGAGTTGTATACAGGCCTCCAAACAGTAGCTAGAATGTGGGCTACAAATGTAAAAAGGGCAAGTGGTGATAGTCATGGGGGTTTCAATATGCAGGTAGATTGGGGAAATTAGGTTGGTGCTGGATCCCAAGAGAGGAAATCTGTAGAAAGTCTATGAGATGGCTTTTTAGAAAAGATTATGGCTGAACCCACTTGGGAAAAGTCAATTGTTGATTGGATGTAATGAACCAGATTTGATTAGGGAGCCTAAGTTAAGGGAACTCTTGGGAGACTGATCATAATATGACAAGATTCACCCTGCAATTTCAGAGGAAGAAGATAAAGTCAGATGCATCAGTATTAGAGTGGAACAAAGGGGATTACAGAGGCACGAGAGAGGAACTGGCCAAAGATGTTTGGAAGGGGACAAGAGCAGTGATGATGGCAGAATAGCAATGGCTGGATTTTCTGGGAGAAATTCAGAGGCACAGGGTAGATATATCTCAAGATGAAGATGTATTCTAAAGACAACCATAGCTTACAAGAGAAGTCATAAAGAACATAAAAGCATATAACAGAGTAAACATTAATTGGAAGTTAGAAGATTCAGATGCTTTTATGAACACCAGGAGACAACTAAAAAAGCCATAAGGAGGGAAAAGATAAAACATGAAGTTATGTTAGCCAATAAAATCAAAGAGGATACCAGAAGTATTTTCAGATATATAAAGTGTAAAAGAGAGGCAAGAGTAGATATCGGACCACTGAAAAATGAAGCTGGAGAGCTAGTGAAGGGACAAGGAAATAGCGGACGAACTAAGTAAGTACTTTGCATTTTAGTCTTCGCTGTGGAAAACACTAGCAGTATGGAGGAAGCTCGAGAATGTCAGGGGGCAGAAGTGAGTACAATTGCTTTACTATGGAGAATTAGCTTGGGAGGTTGAAAGGTCTGAAGTTAGATGAGTGACCTGGCCCAGATGGACTGCAACTCAGGGTTTGAAAGAGGTGTCTGAAGAGATTTTAGAGGCATTAGTAATGATCTTTCAAGAATCACTAGATTCTGCAATGGTTCCAGAGGGCCGGAAAGTTGCAAATGTCACTAGACTCCCCTCCCCAGTTGGTATGGAAGGCAAATGTAATGAAAGGACTAGAATATAAGGGCCAGCACAGTAGCACAGTGGTTAGCATAACACTTTACAGTGTCGGCGGCCCGGGTTCAATTCTCGCTGTAAGGAGTTTGTCTGTTTGTGTGTTTTCTCTGAGTGCTCTGGTTTCATCTCAGAGTCCAAATGTGTACTGGTTTGGTAAGTTAATTCGTTATTCTATATTGTCCAGTAATCAGTCTAGGATTAATTTGGAGGATTGCTGGTCAGTGTGGCACGATGTCCCGGAAGGGCCTATTCCGTGCCGTATTCCTTTAAATAAATAAATAAACATGAGCAATGATGTGATGTTGAGACTTTGTAAGGCATTGGTCAGATTGCACTTGGAGTATTGTGAGCAGTTTTGGGCCTCTTGTCTAAGAAAAGATGTGCTGACATTAGAGAGGGTCCAGGGAATTTCATGTGAATTATTCCGGGAATGGAAGGGTTAATGTATGAGGAGTGTTTGATGACTTTGGGCCTGTACTCACTGAAGCTTAGAGCAATGAGGAGGTTCTCATTGAAACCCATTTAATACCGAAAGGCCTGGATATAATGGATGTGGAGAGGATGTTTCTTATAGTGGGTAAGTCTGGGACCTGGGGGCACGGAAAGTCCATTTAGAACAGAGATGTGAGGATTTGCCTTAGCCAGGGGGTGGTGAATTTGTGGATTTCATTGCCACGGGCAGCTGTGGAGGCCAAGTCATTGACTATACCAGGGGCCGGCAACCTGCGGCTCCGGAGCCGCATGCAACTCTTTCATCTCTGTGCTGCGGCTCCCCGTGGTTTGTTAGTTTTTGAAATGTAATTCGAAATTTGAAGATTATGGTGATCTTGTACAATCTAAATAAAACGTGGCGACCCCATTTCCTGGCACATCCGAACCGGCTCACAATTAGCCACCGTTCCGGCTAAGAGAGATAGTGAGATAGCCTACGGGGGTTTGTGAGTACGTGTCTTTTGGAGCATCCGCACCCACTGGGACGGGTTGAGGGAGGCTTTAAAGCAAGGCTGTTTAGTTCGAATAAAGTTATCTTTGACTGCAGTGTCGTTATTTTAGCGCTGCGTGTAGCACACCGCTACAACGTGTTTTTTTATCGCTATTAATATACATCACCACTGCCAATGCCTGACACCCGCCAGTGCGCACTTTCTTTTAATTCTTCGATCCAAGGTAGGCTACCTATGGAGTAACCTTCAACCCAACGTCTTTTTTTCAGAGTTCAAAATGTTTTTGTTGCATGCAGAAATGTAATTTTGTTTTCTCTGCAGGGGTTTATCAATTTCATAAATGCAACACATTATAGTTTGTTTATACATAGCATAAAGGCAAAAAAAAACGTTGTATGCAGTGTTATTTCATTTTAAATGTCAAACGGGTTTTGTGGCTCCTAGTGTTTTCTTTTCTGTGGGAAATGGGTCCATATGGCTCTTTCACTGGTAAAGTTTGCCAACCCCTGGACTATACATAAAGCAGCAGTTGACAGGTTGTTGGCTAGTCGAGGTGTCGAAGGTTATGGTCAAAGGCACTTCAATCACATTTCTTCCCCATCCTGATGTTTGATCTGAACCTCTTGACCATGTCTGCATGCTTTTATGTGTTGAGTTGTTGCCACACGATTGGTTGTTTAGATATTTGCATTAATAATTAGCAGGTATACAGCTGTACCTAATAAAGTGGCCACTGAGTGCAATTCGTGGTCGCACAAGAGACTCTGCAAATGATGGCAAATTGAGCAACACATGGAAAATGCTGGAGAACTTCAGCAAGTCAGGCAGCATCTGTGGAGGGGTATGAACAATCATCTGGGACCAGAACGTTGACTGTTTATCTCCCTCCATAGATTCAACCTGAGCTGCTGAGTTCTTCCAGTTCTGTCTGTGCATTGTTTACATTATTCCTGGTGATGTCTGTGTCTGCAGCACCACCTGCTGTATTCCTGGGGGATTGACTGAAATTGCCACAGCTTAATTTGTCACCAATAAACAAGCATGAACGAATATGTCAATCAGAACATAAGCACTTCCAAAGCTTATAGTAAGTAGCTCACACAAAAACGTGAAAATCTACAGATGCTGGAAATCCAAGGCCGCACACACAAAATGCTGGAGGAACGCAGCGAGTCAGGCAGCATTTATGAAAATGAATAGATAGTTGATGTTTTGGGCTGATTCACTTCTTCAGGACTGAGAAGGAAGGGGGAAGATGCCAGAATAAAAAGGCGGGAGGGGAGGGGAAAGAGGTTAGGTAGAAGGTGATAGGCGAAGCCAGGTGCGAGGGAAAGGTCAAAGGCTGAAGAAGGAGGAATGTGACAGGAAAGGAGAGTGGACCATAAGAGAAAGGGAAGGAAGAAGGGACAAGATTTATCGAAATATTGACTATCTATTTATTTTCATGGATGCCGTCTGGCCGGCTGAGTTTCTCCAGCATTTTGTGTGTGTTGCTTTGGAATTACAGCATTCGCAGACTTTCTTGTGTTTATAAATACGTAGCTGTTCTGTTAGAAACTGTGCTCTTCTACCAATCTCAGAAACCGAACAACATTGATTACTGAAGTAATTGCTCTTCACATTCCAGCTTTTAGTCACCTCACCCTTCGCTAGTCACCTGAACGATCTTTTATGTCATATTGAGTTTATTCAGCTCCAGAGCAATTCAAGAGGGGGATTGGCCACATGGAAGGGAATGTAGAAGAGGATACCATTATCTAGAAGTTCATTCCCAACTGGTCACACTAAATCTGTTACTCTATGGCATTGAAGCTGCGATATGACTGTTGTGAAATGCTGATAGTTCAGCAGTAGGTCTCCTCACCTGCTAATATTTGCTGCACACCTTTCCCATTCCCTGGTTCCTATGCTCCCTCTCACTCACTGGGTCCCTGGTTCCCACGTTCTCTTGCGACTTACTGGGCTCTCATTAAACTTCAACACAAGAGATTCCGCAGATGCTGGGATCCAGAGAGACACACTAAATGCTGGAGTAACTCAGCAGGTCAGGCAGCATCTATGGAGAAGTATAAACAGTCAACGTTTTGGGCGAAGACCTTTCATCAGGACTCATGAAGAGTCTCGGACCAAAACATCGACTGTTTTTTCCTCCTCATAGATACCCAGGTCTGACCTGCTGTGTTCCTCTAGCATTTTGTGGGTGTTGCTCGCATTAAGCTTGCCAGGTTCACTGTGAACTGTGTAGCACTGTGTAACGTATCAACAAAAAAGTGAATTCAAAATCTGTTGTGTTATTAATAGGACTAACGTCCAGTACTCTAAACATCTATTAACCTAGCCCCACCAGAGTCTTGATTATCTGTGTTTTATTTACTCAGAGTCTGAAATTAATTCTTCTGAGGTCAAAGACCTTTGAAATCAAGAATTAATTCAGGGAATGAATTTCCAGATGCAGTCTCATCCCACAGAATTCCACTGATATCAGACTCTTGAAATGATTTGAATTGAATTTCAATTTATTGTCATTTAAAAACCACAACTGCAATGCAGTTAAAAAATGAAACAGCATTCCTCCAGAATGATATCACAAAAGCACACGACAAAACAGACTACACCAGAAAATCCACATAACGTTTGGCAATCCCCAATCCAGAGCCCAGAGAGGCTGCTATATATTAATATTGCACTACCATCTTAGCACGTTCCCTGGAAAGGAGCTCCAAATTCACCAGACAAAACAAGACTACCCAGACACACCAAGTCAGGAGACCAACTCTAGCACCCAACAAACCAAAAACTAAAGCTACAAGACCTACACAAAACCACATAGTTACATATAGTTATAGTTAACATATAGTTACAACAGTGCAAACAATACCATAATTGATTAAAAAAAACAGACCATGGGCACAGTAAAAATAGTCCAAAGATGTGAAAAGACTATAAGAACGGATATCTTTGCACAATAAGATAGACTCCTGAGCTCACAATCTACTTTGTAATGATATCGCACGTCATTGGTGACCTGATCAGAACTTTTTCAGTAGCTTTTACACTTTATTCTGCATTGTTATTGTTTTACCTTGATCTAGCTCAACGAGTTGACCTATTAAAATGGTAATATAAGACAAGCTTTTTACTGTATCTTGGTGCATGTGACAATAATAAACTGTTAATCAAAAATTGGTCTTTTGTTTCTGTTATTAAAGCCACCCCTGGGATCACCAGCTGTTGTATCACCTCTATGCAATTGGCTCCATTGAAGCATGAAGGATTGAGAGAGGCCGTAGAGGGCTAGAGACTCAGCCAACTCCATCATGGTCCAAACTCTCCCCACTATTGAGGACATCTTCAAAAGGCAATGTGTAAAGAATGCAGCATTCATCATCAAGGACCTCAATACCGGGATATTCTCTATACTCATTGGGAGGAGGTTTAGGAGCCTAAAGATCCACACTCATCATTTTAGTAACAGCTTCATCTCCTTTGCCATCGGATTAATGAATGACCTATTAATACTATAGAATGGATACTACAGAGAGAGTGCAGAGGAGATTTACAAGGATGCTGCCTGGATTGGAGAGCATGCCTTATGAGAATAGGTTGAGTGAACTTGGCCTTTTCTCCTTGGAGTGACAGAGGATGAGAGGTGACCTGATAGAGGTGTATGAGATGATGAGAGACATTGATCGTGTGGATAGTCAGAGGCTTTTTCCCAGGGCTGAAATGGCTAACACAAGGGGACATAGTTTTAAGATCCTTGGAAGTAGGTACAAGGGGGATGCTGGAGGTAAGTTTTTCACACAGAGAGTGGTGGGTGTGTGGAATGCACTGCCAGTGATGGCGGTAGAGGAGGGTACAATAGGGTCGTTTAAGAGACTCTTAGATAGGTACATGGAGCTTAGAAAAATAGAGGGCTCTGGATTAGGGAAATTCTAGGCAGCTTCCAGAGTAGGTTACATGGTCGGCACAACATTGTGGGCTGAAGGGCCTGTAATGTGCTGTAGATTTCTATGTTCCAATTAATTTATTTTAACTTATCATAATTTTTTTATATCTTGCACTCTTTTGCTGCTATAAAACAACACATTTCATGACATTTTTTGGTGATAAGAAAATCATCAAATTCTGGTGGCCTATTACCTCAACCAGTGACACACAGGCATCAACTGCACCTCGAATGCTCATCTACAATGGGTGGTAGGACCTGCCAGGTCTAGGGAAACGAGTGGAGAGTGACCAGACTCCACAATGCAATCCCATCTCTGAGCTACTTCTTGTTGGCCTCAGTGGTAACAATCTTATTGCTTACTGGGATGTGACAGATTATTGCGAAGGACTTTCTGAGCTCCCTACTGTTACTTATCACAGTGTTACACCTGCCCATGCACCTCCTCCCTTACCACCAATTCGGGGCCGGAAACAGTCCTTCCAGGTGAGGCAACACTTCACCTGTGAGTCTGTTGGAGTTACTTACTGTAACTGGTGTTCCTGGTGTGGCTTCTTCTACATCGGTGAGACCCGACCCAGACTGAGGGACCGCTTTGTCCAGCAACCTTGCTCCACTCACAGCAGTCCAGATTTTCTGGTGTCCACCCAATTTAATTCCATTTCCCTTTCCCATTCTGACACGTCAGTCCATGGCTGTCTCTACTGCCACAATGAGGCAGTTCTCATGACATCTGTCAGTGATACAAAACCCGATTCTGATTCTGGTGGCATTTTGCAACACTTCACGTTCTGGGTAGCCTCCAACCTGATGGCATGAACATCAAATTCTCCTTCTTCTGGTAATTTCTCCCCCTCCCCCTTCTCTCTTTTTCCATTCCTCATTCTGGCGTCCCTGTTACGCCTTCTCTCTCCTCAACTGTCCATCACTTCCCTCTAGTGCCGCTCATCTTTCCCTTTCTCCAATGGTCCACTCTCCTCTCCTATCAGATTCCTTCTTCTTCAGCCCTTTATTTCTTCCACCAATCACCTTCCGACCTCACTTCATCCCCCGTCACCCACAGAACCAACATTCCCCCTCGCCTGGCTTCACTTATCACCTTCTAGCGCATATCCTTCCCCTTCTCCAGCTTTCTTATTCTGGCTTCTTCCTACTTCTTTTCCAGTCCTGATTAAGTGTCTCAGCCCAAGATATCGACTCTTTATTCCTCTCCATAGGTGCCGCCTGATTAGCTGAGTTCCTTTGGCATTTTGGGTGTGTCGCTCAAGATTACTAGCATCTGCAGAATCTCTTCTGTTTATTATGTGAAGGACGCAGACATAGTAGAAAAGATTGTCAGTGGTAAGCCCTGGAGGACTGTAATCACAAACGTCTGGTTTTTATAAAAGCTGATGTAAAGTATTTCACTCACTGTAATAACGTCTCCTGTCTTCACGTTAAGGCTGGTCAGGTCATAGTTATTACAGTAGTCCTTTACTGCCCTGACCTGCAGGGCGGCTGAGGCATCTGCAAGGATGGGAAGAAGATCCATTATCAGAGGAAGGTGGCTGAGGATGACACCTCTTCGAGTCACAGAGACATACCACCGAGTCTGTGCCGAGCATGAGTACCCATTTACACCAATCCCATTCTACCTCTCCCCACATTCCCAACCACCACCCCACACCCCGCCCAAGGTTATATCTCTCACCCAGGCACTGGAGACAATTTACAACAGGCAAGCACCTGGAAGAAACCCGCACGGTTACGGGGGGGAGGGGATGCCGACAGTCCTGGAAGTCAGGATTGAACGGTCCCCCAATCTGTGTCGGGTCTCGCCGATGTAGAGGAGGCTGCACCGGGAGGGCGCTTCGTCGAGCACCTCCGCTCCGTCCGTCACAATAGACAGAACCTCCCGGTTGCCACCCACTTCAACTCTGCCTCTCATTCCCATCTAGGTATGTCCATACATGGCCTCCTCTACTGCCATGATGAGGCCAAACTCAGGTTGGAGGAGCAACACCTCATCTACCATCTGGGTATCCTCCAGCCTGGTGGTATGAACATTGAATTCTCCAATTTCCGGTAATTCCCTCCCCCTCCCCCTTCCCCTATCCCAGGATCCTCTCTGCCTCTCTCCCCTTTCAACTTTCTGCTCCTTTACCTCTACAGTTCTTTCATGCTTATCCCCCCCCCCTTTATCTTTCCTCTGATTGGTTCTCCACTTGGTGCCTCTAGGCCCTACCCCCTCCCCTATCTCTATTACTGGGCCTCGGCCCTCTCTTCCCCCCCCATTCCTGAGGAAGGGTCTCGGCTCAAAACGTTGGCTACTCTTTTCTCACAGATGCTGCCTGACCTGCTGAGTTCTTCCAGCGTTGTGTACATATTCTTTGATCCACAGCATCTGCAGTTGTATTTTTGTGTTTAGAATGGTGAAGATTCAGCTCCTCCAACCAGGTTACTGAGGTGGACTGCCTGTTGTAGGCAACAGGAAATGAACTGTCTCCTCCCAACACTAACAGCCCCCCAGCCAGTGCCTACCATCCATCTCTTTCTCCCACTCCACCCCCTTCGCGTGTCCACCAACCTCTGAGCATCTGTTTGATTTCCTTGCTTGCTTGCGTTGCTGTGAATTGGTGAACAATGTCCAGGGCGGTCTGGTTGTAGGTGTTCTTGATATGTGCATTAACTCCTCCCTGAAAAGAAAAAGAAATCGGCAACAACTCTAACAGCTATGTGCAGCACACGCAAAATGAGGGAGGAACCCAGCGGGGCAGGCAGCATCTATAGAAAAGAGTAAACAGTCGACGTTTCAGGCCGAGACCCTTCATCAAGACTGAGAGGGAACGGTCAATCCATGGCCTCCTCTTGTGTCACGATAAGGCCACCCTCAGGGTGGAGGAGCAACACCTTATCTTAGGAGTAACATTTGGGTACCCTCCAACCTGATGGTATGAATATTGATTTCTCCTTCTGGTGAAAAAACTACCTCCCCCCCCACCGTCCCCACTGACTTTTTATTTCTCACCTGCCTATTACGACCCCAGATCCCCTCCTCTTTCCCTTTCTCCTATTAGATTCTTCTTTATCCAGCCCTTAACCTTTCCCACCCACCTGGCTTCACCTATCACCCTCCATCTTGCCCCTCTCCCCTTCCCTCACTTTTAATTCCGGCATCTCCCCACTTCCCTCTCAGTCCTGAAGAAGGGTCTCGGCCCGAAACATCAATTGTTTACTCTTTTCCTCAGACGCTGCCTGACTCGCTGAGTTCCTCCAGCATTTTGTGTGTGTTGCTTTGGATTTCCAGCACCTGCAGATTTTCTCTTGTTGATAATGTCTCTATGATGCTTCTTAACAGAACAAAAGCCCTAAGGTTTCACAAGGGCATTACCAAACTCCAACTCACAGCCAGAGACAGACCAAAAGCTTGAATAGACAGATTTTAAGATTGCCTTAAAGGAAGAAAAAGGAAGATAAAAGATAAAAATTAGCTTTATTTACACGGTCAAGGGGAGAACAAACAAATTCCTTACAAGGGCAGGGACAAAATCCTGATCTTACAGCTGACTCTGTAAAGCGATTGTGCTAACCCAGGGGTGGGCAAACTTTTTGACTTGAGGGCCACAAAGGGTTCTAAAATTTGACAGGGGGGCCGGACCAGGAGCAGATGGACGGAGTGTTTTGGTAATACACCTCATAAGAGAAAATAAAATATCATGGGATATGTAGAAAACATGTGCTTTAATTTCAATTGAAAATGAACAAATGCATTACAACAAAATATCTGTCTTTGAAGTCCCATGGTATTTAGCTATTTATTGAAATGACTTTTAAAACACTGAAAATTAAATGAATAAAATACAGCTTTTTTTAATAGTAACAGTTATTATTTTAAAGCACTGAAAATTCTGTTATCCTTCAAGATATTATCATCATCACTCTCCTCCTGACTGTCTTTATTTCAAAAACGGTAGGAGATGCAGGTCTACTTGTCCTGCTCCTTCTTATTCAATTGTCCCCTGTGCCAAAACTCAACAACGACCCGCACAATGACAAAGCAGGGAGAGTGCGCCAATATGCGGAGCTCTGTGCTCGCAAATCCCCGCAGGCTTTCTCCCTTAGCCGGAACGCTGGCTAATTGTGAGCCGGTTCGGGTGTGGCCACAAGGTCACAAAGTAAAGCGCAAATGTGGAGTAATACGCTGCACCTCAACAAAGGTCAATGTATATAGAGTGCGTCATCTATTGGGAAGACGCCAGAATTGCGGAGAGAAAACGTTAACAAGGTTTATTAATATAATTTCATCAAGTTCTGCGGGCTGGATTAAAAAGCTTAACGGGCCGCATATGGCCCGCGGGCCGTAGTTTGCCCATGCCTGTGCTAACCGGTAGGGAAGCTTTAGTGAGTGAATTCCAAAGTATAGTACTAAAGTAGCTGAATGCCTGGCCATTACAAACTAGGGCAGTCCTTGAGTTAGATATATTGGAGGGCAGAGTGGATGAAAAAGTAAATTGGGACTAATGAAAAATTCAGTTAATTGTGACTAATTCACTGGGGACTACTGAAAAGTTTGGTTAATTCACTGGGGACTAATGAAAAGTTCGGTTAATTGGGACTAATTCATCAGGAGCTAATGAAAAGGAAAGGAAGTGTTTAATGGGGGGGCTTGGTTCGTGAGCACAATGGTGTGCTGACTGAATGGGACTTGGCTGAAATGAGGACGAGTGCAGCAAGACTGGCGGACACATTACAGTTTAGAGAACAGAACTGGTGAGGACAACTCAGACAGTATTCTCAGCATTTAAAGTGTGCAGCTATAGTAAAGTCAAAACCAGAATTAGAATCAGATTTTTTTATCACATTTATTTTTGTCATTAAATTTGTTGTTTTGCTGCAGCAACACAGTGCAATACATAAAATATACTACGAAGTGTATTAATAAATATAAATGTACTGTGTATATGTGTGTGTGTGTATATATATATATATATATATATATATATATATATAGAAACATAGAAAATAGGTGCAGGAGTAGGCCATTCGGCTCTTCGAGCCTGCACCGCCATTCAGTATGATCATGGCTGATCATCCAACTCAGAACCCTGTACCTGCTTTCTCTCCATACCCCCTGATCCCTTTAGCCACAAGGGCCATATCTAACTTAAATACACACAATATATATACACACACACACAAAAAGAGAGAGAAAGAGTTGAAGAAATAAATAAATAATATTCAATACTGTGTAAAAGTCTCAGGCACATATCAGTCTCAGTCAGGGTGTAATAGAACTGTAGTAATTTTATGTATTGTACTGTACTGCTGCTACAAAATAAACAACAAATTTCATGACATACGTGAGTGATGATAAACTTGAATTTGATATGGGTCTCTTTTGTTGACTGAGAGTGGGAAGAGGACGGGAAGAGGGGAATCATGGTTGAGAAAAGGGAGAGGGGAGCAGAAAGAATGATCAATAAACCAATAGTTTGGAATCAAATGACCTTGGAGACATAGAAACATAAAAAACCTACAGCACAATACAGGCCCTTCGGCTCACAATGCTGTGCTAAACATGTACTTACTTTAGAAATAAGCTCTATGTACCTATCCAGGAGCCTCTTAAAAGACCCTATCATATTTGTCTCCACCACTGTCACCGGCAGCCTATTCCATGCACTCAACACTCTGTGCATAAAAAAACTTACCCCCGACATCTCCCCTATACCTACTTGCAAGCACCTTAAAACTGTGTTAGCCATTTCAGCCCTGGGAAAAAGCCTCTGACTATTCACATGATCATTTCCTCTCATCATTTTATACACCTCTATCAGGACTCCTCTCATCCTCCGCTGCTCCAAAGAGAAAAGGCCAAGTTCACTCAGCCTATTCTCATAAGGCATGCTCCCCAATCTAGGCAAATCCTTGTAGATCTCCTCTACACCCTTTCTATAGTTTCCACATCCTTCCTGTAGTGAGGTGACTAGAACTGAGCACAGTACTCCAAGTGGGGTCTGACCAGGGTCCTATATAGCTGCAACATTACCTCTCGGCTCTTAAACTCATTCCAATGGGTGATGAAGGCCAATGCACTGTATGGTTTCTTAACCACAGAGTCAACCTGCACAGCACCTTTGAAGGGACCCCAAGATCCCGCTGATCCTCCACACGACCAAGACCTTGCCTGGTGTCTCAGGACTGGGTTTGTTGTCACATGCTCCATGCCCCCCAAGCCTGTGGAATAGCTTCTCTGTCACCAGTCCCACACCCCTGCTGCTGTGCAACACCTTCACCATTCCCAACATTCTTTTCTCACACCAGATTTACAAACTCGCTCTCTGTTAACGAATTTCACGTCACATGCCAGAGATAATAAACCTGATTCTGATTCTGCTCCACATTGACAAAGTCTTAGGCACCCTAGCTATATATATGTGAATAGGATTTTTGCACAGCACTGTATATATATATAAATAAATTGGTAACGTTTATGGGTTCATTGTCCACTCACAAATCTAATGGTAGAGCAGACGTCGCTGTTCCTAAAATGTTGAGTGTGTGTCTTCTGTCCCCTGTACCTCCTCTCTGATGGTAGCAATGAAAAGAGGGCATATTCTGGGTGATGGGGTCCCTAATGACGGTTGCTGTCTTTTTGAGGCATCGCCTTTTGAAGATGTCCTTAATGGTGAGGAGGCGAGTGCCAATGATGGAGTCAAACTAACGGTTTGGATGTTCAGGATAGAAATAAGAAGAAAGTAATAAACACGTTGAATTTTCTCGAGGCTGGTAGATGCTAAGTTCACAGAGAGTAGAGAAGCAGAGATTAGTGGACTTTTAGATATTGAGGGCATCAAGGAATAACGGGTCAGAAGTGGAAAGTGATGCTGAGCCGGTTATGACCTTACTGCACGGTAGAATAGATGTAAGGAATCAAATGGCACACTTCAGCTTCTCTTTCTTACATTCTTATGCGGAGCGTGCAAGAAGAATTTGCCTGAGCTTTTTAAGGATTCAAGTGAGCCACGTTATTAAAAGTGACAGTGATTTCTCATACTCAATGACGTATGAAATTGGGATTATTTCATGGTTTTCATTGACATGTACTGATGGGAGATTGTATATAGGAAAGAAAAATTATTCTTTGGGAAATCAATATCAACTATGTCCTATTTTGTCTATAAATTTACCTGGGTAGATCTTGCCACTGTGGCATTGAGTGCAAATGGCTTTGCCCCCATTATCTATACAAGTGGAATTTAAAATGGGGAGACACAAGAGGCACTAGAAATCAAAGCAACACATACAACAAGCTGGAGGAACTCAGCAGGTCGGGCAGCATCCGTGGAAATGAGCAGTCAACGTTTCAGACTGAGACCCTTCGTCAGGACTCGGCCCGAAACGTTGACTGCTCGTTTCCACGGCTGCTGCCTGACCTGCTGAGTTCCTCCAGTGCGTTGTATGCGTTGCTTTGACCCCAGCATCTGCAGTATACTTTGTATTTACACTGGAAATCAAAATTGACACACACAAAATGCTGGAGGAGCTCAGCAGGTCAGGCAGCATCTATGGAGAGGAATAAACATTCGGTGTTTCAGGCTGAGACCCTTCATTAGGACTCACGATGAAGAGTCTTGGTCTGAATCGTCTTATGCTCATTTCCCTCCATTGATGCTGCCTCACCTGCTGAGTTCCTCAATCATGTTGCTTAACATGGGGAGAGATGTAGAAATAACAGCTGATTCGCTTTCAGACGCCTTATATAACTGGGCAGGTTTAAGTTCAAACCCACTTTAAGTGCTTGCAGATTTTGCCCACATATTTGCTTTCTAATGAAGGGTTAACGCAATGTTAAATGCTCAGGAGTTAAACAACCACACAGATAAGCTGATTACCATGAATGTAACTTAAATATAATCTTCTTCAAAATGTTACTGTGAAATAAAACCCAACTTTCTCTTAAAATTCCAAACAAAGCAAGTTATTTGGTGAAATGATTTTCATGCAAATAGTGTGGGGGAAATAAATGTAATCCAAAAATAGAACACAGAATATAGAAGAGTACAGGCCTTTTGGCTTGTGATGTTGTGCTGACCCTTTAACCTACTCCAAGATCAATCTAACCCAAGAGTTCTCAACTTCTTTATGCCATGGACTCTCCATTAACTGAGGGGAACCCTTGATTTCCTCCCACATTGTCTTCCATTTTTCTATCACCCATCTGCTTATCTAAGAGTTTTTTAAAATGTCCCTCTTGATTCTGTCTCTACCAATACCCCCAGCAAGACATTCTACTCACCCACCAGTCTCCGTGAGAAAAGGTTACCTCTGATATCCCCCCGCCCCCCACCACCACTCTATTAAAACTTTGCTGTCTTGAATTAGCCGCTACTGCCCTGGGAAAAAAGCATGTACTTTGGCTATACCTCTTATCATCGTATACAAACTTTTAAACAAAATTTCTTAGACCTTTTAACTATTGAGATCACAGGGAAAATTTACAAGGATGTTGCCAGGACTGGAGGATCTGAGTTTTGAGGAAACATTGAATAGATTAGGACTTTATTCCTTGGAACGTAGTAGATTGAGGGGAGATTTGATAGAGATATACAAAATTATGAGGGGTATAGACAGGGTAAATGCTAGCAGGCTTTTTCCACTAAGGTTGGGTGGGACTACAACTAGAGGCCATGGGTTAAGGTGAAAAGTTTAAGGGGAGCATGAAGGGAAACTTCTTCACTCAGAGGGTTGTGAGAGTGTAGAACGAACTGCCAGCACAAATGGCGTATGCAAGCTTGATTTTAATGTTTAAGAGATGTTTGCACAGGTACATGGATGGAAGGGATATGGAGGGCAATAGTCTCACTGCAGGTCAATGGGAGCAGGCAGTTTAATTGGTTCAGCCTAGACCAGAGTGGTTGAAGGGTCTGTTTCTGCACTGTACTTTTCTATGACCAAGACCTGAGACACCCAACAGTTGGAGATCTATGTGGTTTGGTCTCAAACACTTCAAGACACCTGGACCAAGTTCTTGGAGCTGGGGTTGAGGCTCACTTGAGATCAGTAATGATCGAGTGGTTGTCTTTGTTCATGAACCAGTGCACGTGCTCATTGAGACAGCGAGGTTCTTATTGCTAGGCTCTCACTCGAACTCACATTGCAGCAATAAAACTAAACTTCTGTGAATTAATGTATTACCCGAGGACGTGTTTTTAAAATTAGACGGGTGTGGGTGGGGGAGTTTAAATGAGATGTGAGGGGGTAGCTATTTTATGCAGAGAGTGGTTGGTGCCTGCAATTGGTTAACCAGAGGTAATAGTGGAAGCAGACAGTTGAGCAAAGTTAAAGAGGCTTTTAGCTAGATGCATGTATATGAAGAGGAGGAAGGGATATAGGCAATGCATAGGAGGAGGACATTTAGTATAAATTAGCATCAAGACTGGCACAACATCATACCCATTCCCAAAAGTATGCTGAGAAATTCAACCACATTGTCCAAGTGCCTGGGGTACACCTGGTTAACAGACGACTGGAACGCCAGCACGGAGGCCATATGCAGAAGGGCCAGAGTTGCCTCTACTTCCTGAGGAGACTGAGGTCCTTTGGAGTGTGCAGGCCTCTCCTTCACACGTTTTACCAGTCTGTTGTTGCCAGTGCAACCTTCTATGCGGTGGTGGGCTGGGGCAATGGCATCAACACGAGTGATGTCAACAGGCTCAGTAAACCAATTAGAGAGGCTGGCTCTGTTATACGAGTCAAATAGGGCACACTGGAAGCTGTGGTAGAACAAAGGACCCAACAGAAAATCCTGGCAATCTGCCTATCTAAATTCCTGGTCTAGTTTGTGCAATTTCTCCCTGAAAGTTGACCCTTGTTTCACCAGAGTGGTAAACCAACACCACCCTCCTTCCAAGTGCCCAGGACTATTACTCTCAGAAAGGATCTTACTTCTAGTAGCAGACGAACTACGTCAGTCTTCCCACACAGTGCGGCTTCGTGCAGCGCTGTTCCTGCTTTTGTCTGGCGGTTGATATCTATTCCGGCCTGCAACAGGAGCCTGTAGGGGAAATTTTAAAAAAAGAGTCACAGCATCATGTGGCTTGATTTCGCACTGCACATTAATCACCCATTGATGATAGCTCTACACTAATCTGTCAACACTTCTCACTGCCTTGGTAAAACAGCCTGGACAGCCTCTCTTCTCCCCTCTCCCATCAAGCAGAAGATACAAAAACCTCAAAGCACGGTCCACCAGGTTTAAGGACATCTTCCATCCTGTTGTTATTAGATCCCATGGATGATAAGATGGACTCTTGACCTCAAGATCTATCTTATTACGATTTTGCATTTTATTGCTTACTTGACCCTTGTACTTCCGCTGTGACTGTTGCACTTTATTGTTATTATTTTACCTTGTTTTGTCTCAATGCACTGTGTAATGATTTGATGTGTATGAACAGTGTGCAAGACAAGCTTTTCACTGTGTCTTGGTACATGTGACAATAATAAACCAGTACCGATACAACTCCTGATGAAGGGTTTCGGCCCAAAACGTCATCACTACCTCCTCCCATAGATGCTGTCTGGCCTGCTGCGTTCTGCCAGTATTTTATGTTTTTATTTATTTCCAGCATCTGCAGATTCACTCGTGTTATCAATACCTATTTTTTTTCTTTCGTTCCATACTCCCCACTGACACCTGGTAGATTCTACCACCTACCTACTCAGGGAAGAGGCAGCAGCCAATTAACCCACCAACCGATGTTTTTGGGACATGGATGGAAATCGGGACACCCAGAGGAAACCCACATGATCACAGAGAGAACACGAGAACTCCACACAGGCAGTATCTGAGGCCAGGATTGAACTCGGTCCTCTTGCTCTGTGAGGCACTACCGTTGCCACGTCCACACATCTGCACACGTGGAAATGAAACATCTCCAAATGAATATAAAACATAAAGATATGTGCAAAGTAGGAGCAGGAATCAGCCATGTGGTCCCTGGAATCTGCTCCACCATTCAATGAGATAGCTGATTGGGGCATGGCCTCAGCTCACACAATCCTGCCCAGCTTCCTTAACCTTTCACCCCCAATTACCCCAAAAATCTAGAACAAAGTAGCATTTTCTGTTTTATTTCAGATTTCCAGCATCAGCAGCTCATTTTTTGTCTTACAATGATCCATCACAGCCTTGACTATGCTTAATTACGTAGCTTCTGTAGTTCTCAGGGACAAAGAATTCCAAAGACCAAGAATATTAACTTTTCTCTATCTCAATCTTAACTGGGTATTCCCTTGATACTGGAAATGTATCCTCATTCTGAATTCTTCACAACCAAGAGGAGGCACAGTATCGATAGGAACAGAGTAATGCTATTTCAGCACCAGAGACAGCACCAGGTTCAATTCTGCTGCTGTCTGTAAGGAGTTTGTAGCTTCTTCATGTGACCATGTGTGTTTCCTCCAGGTGCTCAGGTTTCCTCCCACTGTCCAAAGATGTAGGTTAAATGATCGCATGGGTGTAAATAGCGACGTTTGCTTATTGGGCTGGAAGGGTCTGTATATGCTGTATCTCTAAATTAAATAAAGTAAGTTAAATAAATCTACTCCCTCAAACCCGCTCAGCTAAATTTCAGTTCCCAACCCAATTTTAGAAAGTGAACTTTCATAGTATTTTAAAGAATGAAGTGAATTTGAATTGAAGGCTGCGGAGATTTTCTCAGTGACTTCAGGGGAAAGGAAAGATTATCACTGTTGTATCTGCCAGACAGGAAATCTTTTTCACCTGCTTTCATATTGTACAAACCTTCCATAAAAATCAGCTGAGATTAAATTAAACCTTCAAAGCAAGTTGAAGCCAAATTGCTAATAGATGAGAGGAAAGTAGTGATTGACATCGGCTTATGGTGTACTTAGCATCCAAAAGCAGGAACAAGATGAAGATGCATTAACAAATCCTGTCCACTCGTTCCATCTCCCATTGATCAGAAAGTTCATGTGACATCATCTTATGCCGCTCATGAGGGCATCTACAACTAGGTGGCATAATCTATGGTTAAAGTGATGGCTGTTTAAGGGAGAGGTGAAGAGGAATTTCTGGTCTCAATTGTGAATCTCTAGACATCCACCTCAGAGAACTGGAATTATTACATAGTGCTAAGCGTGATGGATTTTTGCACTTCAAAGAAAACTCTGCAGATGCTGTAAACCTGAACTAAATTCAAAAAATGCTGGAAGCACTTAGCAGGTCAGGTAGCATCTGTGGAAAGAGTAACAGGTAAATAGTTCTAGGTTCAATACCCTTAATCAGATAGACCTTTGAATGATAGAATAATCTTATCATTGTTCTGTTGCCATTGTTCAGCTAAAGGTTGTGTAGCGGCACTTGTGTGTTGTCCCCAGCATTTCCCAGATTGTGATGTTTGTTAATGCACACAACGTATTGCACTGTTTGTTTCGATGTATGTGTGATAAATTTATTGAGAACAGATGCAGAATAAGCTCTTCCAGCCATTCAAGACTCGCCACCCAGCAACCCCCCGAATTGCCTAATCACGAGACAATTTACGATGACCAATTTACCCACCAACTGGTACATCTTTGGACTGTGGGAGAAAATTGGAGCACCTGGAGGAAGCCCATGCGGTCATGGGGAGAGCATACAAACTTCTCATCTGTAATGCACAAACCCCTTGCAGGCTGCAGCGGGAATTGAACCTGCGTGACCTGTACGGTAAAGTGTTGTGCTAACTACTATGCTACTGTACTGGTGATGAATCAAAATTAATCTGAATTGTATCTTGTACATTTCATATATCTGTATTGGTTAAAAGTGAGATTGAATGGTCAAGAAGGTGGTACTGCATAGAGCATGACAAGGCACAGAAGACATCATGGTCATCCATTGCAAATTAGGAAGACCTCAGTTTGTGATGCTTGTTCGTATCACTGGACCCTGAGATACAGCAGGGAATGAGGCCTTCTGACCCTTCAAGTTGCGCTGCCCAGAAATCTCCCAATTTTAACCTAACTTAATTTACAATGACCAACTATTCTACCAGCTGGTATGCTTTGGACTGTGGGAGGAAACTGGAGCACCCGGAGGAAACCCACATAGTCACAGGGAGAATGTACAAACTCCTTACAGACAAGTGGCAGGAATTGGATCCAGGTCGCCTGTACTGTAAAACATTGTGCTAGCCACTCTGCTATTGTGCCATCCTTGTGAGGTTGAGAGAGTTGAACTGCCCCAGCGTAAAGCTTTTCCACTTAACAAAACTCTCCCATGTTTCCTGTCATCGTTGGACGAGACAGACACCTGTCATTGGTTAAAAAGTAGAATGTCGGACATTACAGGCCCTTTGGCCCACAATGTCATGCCAGCCCTTTAATCTCGTGCAGAGGATGGTCCATATGTGTACTGCGCAAAAGTCTTAGGCACATATAGGTGTAGTCCTCCGTTAGTCTCGATAGACCGTGGATTTGCACCTTGGAAAGTTTCCAGGGCGCAGGCCTGGGCAGGGTTTTTTTTTATGGAAGACCGGCAGTTGCCCAAGCTGCAAGTCTCCCCTCTCCACACCACCAATGTTGTCCAAGGGAAGGGTATTAGGACTCATACAGCTTGGCACTGGTGTCGTTGCAGAGCAATGTGTGGTTAAGTGCCTTGCTCAAGGACACACATGCAAGCCTCTGCCAAGGCTCGAACTAGCAACCTTCAGATCACTAGATGAA
Organism: Hypanus sabinus; assembly: GCF_030144855.1. NCBI lineage: Eukaryota > Metazoa > Chordata > Chondrichthyes > Myliobatiformes > Dasyatidae > Hypanus > Hypanus sabinus. The sequence goes on from NC_082714.1 coordinate 12,516,853, forward strand.
TGCCTTAACCACTTGGCCACGCGCCAACACATATTATATATTATATTATATATAATATATGTAACTAAGACAAATTGCCAGAGGAAATGAACAGCAAAATAACAATATTTAAAAGACAGATGGACAGGTGTGTGGATAGGAAAGGTTTTGAAGGATAAGGGCCAGATGATAGCAAAGGGGACTAGTCTTGGCTGGCATAGATGAAACGGACTGAAGGGCCTGTTTCTGTCCTGCACTTACACTATGAGGTGACTTTATTTCACAAATATCCCAGAGGAGATTGTAAATGAGGCACAAGCTAATCGTTGCTTTAGCAAAAGTATAAAAAAGTACTGCTGTTAGTGAACCTTAATGCATCACAGCAACAACTTAGCGGTAAAATGATAAGCAGGGACATTGTTCCAGGATGCTGCGATGGGTGAGCATTTGGCACAGCAACGGTTATTGATGGAACATGAGAAGCTTATTAATGGAAGGGGGTCAGGTTTATGGGCTGTGTTGTTAATAGAATATCTAAAAGCGGCAGGCTGATTTGGAGGGCAGCAGAAAACAGGTATGACTTTCTTTAGCAGTTTGCCTTATCCCTTCCAGTATGCCTCAAATGGCATTACAGCCTTATTTCAGAGCATAATGCTGGGAACACACGAAAAGGAAGTGTTTGAATGGTGAGAGATTGCAGAGCTCTGAGATACAGAGGAATCTGGGCTTCTAAAGCCCGGATCACCAAAGGCAAAGGCAGGTGCGGCAACAGATTAGATTTGCTTGTCACGTGCACATCGAAACATGCAGTGAAACGTGCTGCTTGCCTCAATGACCAAAACAGTCCTGGATTTGTCCTGGGGGCAGCCCACAAGTGTCCCGTGCTTCCAGCAGGGTAGCATGCCTGTAGCGTAGCGTATTTGGTGGAAAGGTACGTAGTTCACAACCACTGAAATTGAGTTGGGCTTTCACTTTAAGAGGCTCTTCTGACGTGATGACATAATTATGTAAAAGGGCTTTTACCACGCTTTGTGTTCAGTTTTTTGGAGTTCAATAAATGAATTATCCTCTTTTTTTCTTAAACATAAAATATCTCATGTCATTTTATTTTCAAAAACCAACACACCCAATTCACTAACCCTAATCCTAACTGTATGTCTTTGGAATGTGGGAGCACCCTATTCCGGAAGCTCCGGGGACTCGGGTCTATGGACTCAATTTAGTTCGGAATGCCGTTGCTCACTTCCATTGTTTGCATGATTTGTGTTTTTTTTCTTTCTCTGTGCATTGGGGGGAGTGGTTTGGTCTTTCATTTTATTTAGTTGGGTTCTTTTGGGTTTCTTGCTTTCTGGCTGCCAGTAAGCAGGCAAATCTCAAGGTTGTATAATTTATACATACTTTGATAATAAATGTACTTTGAATCCTGGAGGAAACCCACATGGTCACAGTCACAAACCCCTTTCAGACGGCAGCGGGAATTGAACCCCGATCGGTATTCACTGGTGCTGTAAAGCATTTGTGCAAACCCCTACACTGCCGTGGTCCTCTCCCCTCTCCCCTTTAAGCCCCTGCCCCCAGTACTTTATCCTTTTCACTGTGCATTCACCCTGTCTATGACCATCATGATCTTATACACTTCTATAAAATCACTCATCAGTCTCCCACAGTCCAATGAATAATGTACCAACCTGTCCAACCTCTCCCTATAATTCAAGCACTCAAGTTCTGGCAACATTCTCGTATATCTTCTTTGCATTCTTTTCAGCTTAATGACATCTTTCCTAGGTCTAAAGCTGTACACAATATTCCCGGTGGGACCAAATGTGGGAAAATGGGACTAGATTTGAAAGGTTTCTTGGTTGAAGGGTCTACTATGTTGGTGTCAGAGGCATGGTGACACTGGGAGGCTAACCCCAGCATACCCCAGACTCTGGTTGTCTGACACAAGCACTGCATTTCACTGTATTTTTCGGTGTTTCAATGTACATGCGACAAATAAAAGAAAGGATTAAGGTGATATTTTAATCTTAATTTTAATATAAAATATAATCTTAATCTCATGATGTTTTATCCCATGACTCTATGATCTGGTCACAGAGAGAATTTACAATCTCCACCCAGACTGGAATGAACTTGGGTTACTGGAGCGGGGAGGTGGCAGAACTCCCCACTGCACCTCTATGTCCTTTCCAAAACTTGAGGGCAATGAGCTTTTAGGTCCCTCTTGTACTGCATTGTTAACACATTACATAAAAGGTGAATACTTAGCAGAGGAACACCAGGCTGTGCCAACAGTCTATCATTGTTACTTTTTTCCTGCCCTGTAAGTCGGGCAAATTACATCTTCCAGGCACAAAACATATTGTTGGCATAGCCATCATAATCAAAGATCCCACCCGCCCAAGACGTTCAAAGTTCAAGGTAAATTTATTATCAAAGTACATATATGTCATTATCTATAACCCTGAGATTCATTTTCTTGTGGGCATACTTAATAAATCCATAATGGAATAACAACCGTGACAAAATCAATGACATTCAACCAGTGTTAAAGACAAACAACAATGGAAATACCGCTACAACTACTAACAATAATAATAAATAAACAATAAGTATCAAGAATATGAGAAGAAGAGTTCTTGAAAGTGAGTCCATAGGTTGCGGAAACAGTTCAATTATGGGGAAATTTGAAGTTGAATGAAGTGAACCCCCTTGGTTCAAGAACCATTCAATAGAAAAATAAGGGGCAACTTTTTCACACAGAGTGTGGTTGGCATATGGAATGAGTTGCCAGAGAAAGTAGTTGAAAAAGTGGTCAAGTAATAGCAGAGAAAGTAGAATCAAAGACCACACCCATGCCGGGCATTTTCTATTTCCCCCCTTTCCCACTGGGCAGAAGATACAGAACCCTGAAGCATGTACCACCAGGTTCAAGGACACATTCTACCCTGCTGCTATCAGACTCTTGAATAGGTCTCGTATGATAAGATGGACTCTTGACATCATAATCTACCTCATTATTAGTCAGCTCCATCTTGGGTACTAGTCTCTGTAGTATCCAAGACATTTTCAAGGAGCAGTGCCACAGAAAGGCACCGTCCATCATTAAGGACCCCCATCACCCAGGACATGTCCTCTTCTCATTGACACCATCAGGGAGGAGGTACAGAAGCCTGAAGACACACACTCAATGATTCAGGAACAGCTTGTTCCTCTCTGCCATCTGATTCCTAAATGGACATTGAACCCATGAACACTACCTCACTTTTTTATATATATTATTTCTGTTTTTGTAATATTTTATCTATTTAATATACATGTATACTTACCTTAGTTGACTTATCTACTTTTTTTCTATATTATCACGTATTGTGTTGTACTGCCGCTGCTAAGTTAACAAATTTCACGACACATGCCAGTGATAATAAACCTGATTCTGATTATTATTTTGTACTTTATAAACACAAGAAAGACCGTAGTTGCTGGAAATCCAAAACAACACACACAAAATGCTGGAGGAACTCAGCAGGTCAGGCAGCATCTATGGAAATGAATAAACAGTCGATATTTTGGGCTGAGACCCTTCTTGAGGACTGAAGAACTTTATTGTTTTACTGCACCATAGTTTTCTCTGTAACTTTTTTATTTTATTCTGTATTATTATTGCTTTACCTTGTTCTACCTCAATTAACTGTGCAATGATTTGATGTCTTTAAGCAGAATCCAGGACAAGTTTTTCACTCTTTCTTAGTTCATGAAGCAATAATAAATCAAACGAGAGCCAATGCCAATACCAATAAATTTTGAAGACACACAAAGTGCTGGAGGAATTCTAGAGGAATAAACCAATTAACATTTCGGGCTGAGACCCTTTATCAGAAGCAAAACTTCAAATGTTTGATCCTCTCCATAGGTGTTGTCCAATTTGCTGAGTTCCTCCGGCACTTTGTGTGTGTGTTATTCTGGATTTCCAGCATTTCTTGTGTTTAAATTTTGAAAACTTCCACTAGGAGTTGCTCTCTCCACACTTAGGCTCAAGACCATGCAGAAATAGTATAAGATAATTACACGGGGCTGGGACCAGCCCATATGTATTTTCTGTGTTTGCTGATCCCATGCTCTCTATCACTGGAGTGTTCCAAGTAATCACCCTTGATGTTACAGTACTGCTCCTCAGATTAAAGCAATTCTCATCTCCCGGTAGTTTAGTGGCACTACAGAGTGAAGCACTGGCCTGTTACCAACAGGAGGTATTATGTAGGCGGTGCCTCTGGAGTGAAAGCTAGACATGGAAGCAATGATTTTTCAATTACTCGGTCAATATTTCTTCTGCTGAGTGCAAACCGCTTAAAGTGAGATCCCTTCTAGCAAGGAGATCAAGTGTAGGTGTAATACCCAAAGTGATAAGAAAATTCATGTGTGCGCTTGTATGAATTTGTTTTGGGGTAATTTCTTTGTATGTCTCTCTCTGTATATTTGTTTCTATTTGAGGGTTTTTCTCTGTGTGTGTCTGTAAGTGTGTGAATTTGTGTGTGTTCCTGGTTGTGTGAATTTCTCTGTTTGAATGTGTGTGTATCTGTAGGCATTTACTCGAATTTCTGTGTGTGTCTGCATGTGTTTGTGTGAATTTCTGTGTGAATTTCTGTGCGTGTATCTGCCTGTGTGTGAATTTCTGAGTGTGTGAGTGTGTGTGACAGAGAGTGTATGAGTGTGTGTGTTTCTGTGTGTGAGAGTGTGTGAGTGTGTGTGTGTGTGTGTGTGTGTGTGTGTGTGTGTGTGTGTGTGTGTGTGTGTGTGTCTGTGGGTTTTTTCACCCCCCCAGCCTCTGTCATTGTTTCCATTTCCCCTCCATCTGCCGATCACCCCTCCTCAGCTACATCCACCTGTCACATGGCAGTTCTTGTCCCACCCTTTCCCCACACCTCTTTAAACTGCCTCTCTCCCATCTACTCTTTCAGTCCAAATGAAGGGCCGCAATTTGAAGTGCCGACTATCCATTTCCCTCAGCAGATTTCTGCTTGTGCATGTGTGCGGAAGAGAGAGAGAGAGAGAGAGAGAGAGAGAGAGAGAGAGAGAAGTATAGAAGTATACAGGTCTGTGAGGTACATATCAATAATTTGCTGAAAGTGCTTTGATTTGAAGTCTAAACATTTAGCCAATGTACTCTTAACTGGAGCCTACGTGCAACAGCAAGAGGCCCTGATCAGCTCTCTGACACCCCTACCACCTTACCCTCTTGTTTAAAGGGACCATTTATAATTTCCAGGTTAGCTACTAGCTGAGTTCTTCTGCAGTAGTTCTGAATCTCAGCTAGAGAAGAGAAAGATGCTATTGATGTTAATATAAGGCACCTCTATTTTTCTTTTGTCCATGTGCTTCAGGGTCTCTTAAATTTCTCTAATGTATCACCACCCTGGCAGGATGTTCCATGCACCCACCACTCTCTGTGTAAAAAAAACTTACTTCTGACTTCACCCCCATACTTTCCTCTTACTTTCTGTCAGCTACACTGCTGGTGGTTAGAGCAGCAATGAAGGTCCTCCATCTTCTCTATTGTGCCCCAGGTGTGGGTCAGAACCTCATTTCTGCCTCCTCAATACAGTGCCAAGTTGGCTTTGGCCTTCCTCATTTCCTCCGCCCTTCTGGGTCCTCGACGATGGAATTGGTCCACCTTCTCAAACCATCTCCAGCGTTTCCTGGCGATGATTGACTCTTGGTGATACTTCCCTCAAATCAGCTTACAATTATCTCCCCTCATATTAGCCATTTCTGCCCTGGGGAAAAAAAGACAGTGGCTGGTCCACCCTACCTCTGCCTCTTATTATCACACCTCTATTGAGTCACATCTCATCCATCTTCTCTCCGAAGGGAAAAGCCCCAGCTCACTCAACCTATCCTCATAAGGCGTGCATTGTAATCCAGGCAGCATCCTGGCAAAATTTCCTCTGTACCTCCTCTCAAGCTTCCATTCCTTTTCTATAATGAGGCAGCACCGACTTGGAAGCAGTTAAAACCAGGGGTAGGATTTTAAAATTGAGGTGTTTCTTAACTGGGAATAAGTGAGTCTGCAAGCAGCTGAGGGTGGGTGAACGGGACTCGACAGAATGCAGAGTAGAGGTAGCAGTTTTGTATGATCTTAAATGACAAAGGATACACCAGGCACTACACAAATGCAACTAGATTGTTAAGCTTTATATAAAAATGGCACTGCGGAATTTCTAGATATTGACATTTTTTTTGAGATACAGGACAGTTGCAGGCCCTCCCGGCCCAACGAGACCTCACTGCCCAGTTACACCCATGTGACCAGTTAAACTACTTCTGTCAGATGTGGAAGGAAGCCAGGGCATCCGAAGGAAACCACCGCGGTCACGGGGAGAACGTACAAACTCCTTACAGACAGCGATGGGAATTGAACCCGGGTCGCTGGCGCTGTACAGCATTACCATAACCGCTGAACTACCGTGCTGTCCTCTTACATGAAATACCCCGTTATTCTATCAGAATGGAGTTCACATTAATTAATTGACCCTCAGACAGAGCCTAATTCTGATGAAGTGTCAGCTTACGCCTCTTGGCTGCACAGAAGGAGCTCAAGACATAGGGCAGAATTATCCCACTCAGTTTATCAGATCTGCTCCACGATTTAATCATGGCTGACTTATTCCCCCTCGCAACCCCATTCTCCTGCTTTCTCCCTGTAACCTTTGACACCCTGACTATACAAGGGACTATCACCCTTCACCTTCAGTGTGCCCAGTGACTTGGTCTCCTCAGCCACCAGTAGCAAAGAATTCCTCAGATTCACCACTTTCTGTCTGAAGAAATTGCTCCTCATCTCTGTTCTAAATGTACATCCTTCTACTCTGAGGCTGTGACCTCTTGTCCACCCTCTCCATGACTACTTGATCTAGGCCTTCCAGCATTGCTAACTGAGCCACTGGGTTTTCTAGCATGTTGTTTCTCTGTTGTCTGAGATTCCAGCACCTACAATCTTTTGTCTTCCCTATAATTTAGTGTTGTCCCTTTCGTTCGAACAGTTTCTTTCTTTGTCTCTAGGGGGCAATACATAACCAGCGTTTTGAGCAGAGTGGTAAATCCTCCTATAGGTTCTGTAAGTACAACTACATCAATGTGATGATGACACATGTACGATGAGGGCTGGAGATTTATTGTTGCAGGAGTCTGGTTAATACACAAATCACTCAGAACCTGCTCTTTTCAATTTCTGTTGGCCCTGGTAATCTTGCTATATGCACCATGTGTGGATATCTACCATTCTTTTCAATTAACACGTTAATTGAACATAGAACAATACAGCGCAGGCCAGGCCCTTTGGCCCACAATGTTGTGCCAACCATTTTGACCTACGCCAGATCAATCTACTGCTTATCTCCCACAACGTTGTGCCGACCATTTTAATTTTAATTTTACTTATTTAGATACAGCGCAGAATAGGCCTTCCAGCCCTTTAAGCTGTGACACCCAGCAATCCCCCGATTTCCCTAATCACGGGACAATTTACAACGACCAATTAAACCTACCAACCGGTTACTCTTTTGGGCTGTGGGAGGAAACCAGAGCACCCGGAGGAAACCCATGATGTCATGGGGAGAACGTACAAATTCCCTACAGGCAGCGGTGGGAATTGAACCTGGGTCACTGGTCCTGTAAAGCGAGGAGATGACCACTACGCTACATTAGATCAATCTAATACTTACCCCACATTGCACTACATTTTTCGTTCATCTTAGAGTCTCTTAAATGTACCTAATGAATCAGCCTCGACTGCTCACACCACTCTCTAATTGAAGGAGCTGCCCTTGAGATTCCCTTTAAACCATACAGACAGTAATACCAGTGGGACTGGGAGAGCTCTGGAAAGCAGTTCATTCCCACGGGTCAAGGCCAGTCAGGGTTAGGCAGTAAATACTGACCCTCACCGCAATGGACAATGGGCTCATTACAATGGGTGATATGGTAGCGTTGCAGTCAGCCCATCAGCTTTACAACGCCAGCAACCTCTAATCCGGGTTCGATTCCTGCTGCTGTCTGTCTGGGCTTCTCCCTGTGACTGGGTGATTCCCCCTGGGTTCCTGGTTTCTTCCCACATTCCTGGACACAGCACGAAAGTGCATTTTCAGAGAAAGTACAGCAGCATCTCTACTTCCTTAGGAGTATGCAGAGGTTCAGCATGACATCCAAAACTTTGACAACGTTCTATAGATGTGTAGTCCAGAGTGTACTGACTGGCTGCGTCACGACCTGGTATGGAAACGCTAATGCCTTTGAATGGAAAATCCTACAAAACATAGTGGAATCAGCCCAGTAAAGCCCTTCCATTGAGCGCATCTACATGAAACACTGTTGTAGGGGCGCAGCATCCATCATCAGATCCCCACCACCCAGGCCATGCTCTCTTCTCGCTGCTACCATCAGGCAGAAGGTACAAAAGCCTCAGGACTCACACCACCAGCTTCAAGAACAGTTACTACCCCATAACCACCTAGTTCTTCAACAAAAGGGAATAACTACACTCACTTGCCCATCCATCGAGATGTTCCCAAAACCAATGATCTCACTTTAAGGACTCTCTATCTTGTTATTTCATGTTCTTATTGCTATTTATTTATATTTGCATTTGCACAATTTGTTGTCTTCTGCACTCTGGTTGATCTTTCACTGATCTTGTTGTAGTTACTGTTCTATAGACTCGCTGAGTATGCCCACAGGAAAATGAATTTCGGGGTTGCATGTGGTGACATATATGCAACTTTGAACTTTGAACTTCCAAAGACATAGTGAGTCGTGAGCACACTTCTGGCGCGTGGTGGCGACACCTGCAGGCCTCGGACTGCAAAGCAAATGATTTCACTGTATGATTTGATGAACGTGTGACAAATAAAGCTAACCTCTCTCAACCAGCATCACTGCCGAGTCAATAACTTCTTGCCGTTTCCCTGCAGTTGGCATCCCTCGAAGGCGCAGATGTTGGTAGACCAAATGGGCTGGACGTGATGAGTTGAAGAGCTTGCCCTGTACTGTGCTGTGACCTTAGTGTAGTGGTTACCAACCTTTTTAAGCCCAAGATCCCCTACCTCGGCCTTAGTGAAAGGCAAGATCGACCCCTGATTGATTAGTTACACACATGCGTACCGTGGGCAGAAAAGACCGGAAGTAAAACCCCGCGGCCCGGAAGTAGAAATGATATATGAACACCAGGGGTCACCACCCTTTTTTGCACCGCGGACCGGTTTAATATTGACAATATTCTTGTGGACCGGCCGACGGGTGGTGGGGGTGTTAAACACGACCGGAATACAGTGATATTCGAAGCAGGTTCCTTATGTCCAGTCTATTCTGCAATTTAGTTTACGTGGCTCTTGGCACTTAGCTTCTGTCCCGCTTGCTCACGTTTTTTCCGCTGAAAAAACTCAACAGGTTTGTCTTTAAGTGCAGGGTGCTTAGACTCGGTACCAGAGCAGTTTTGAGGGCTTCATTGTCTCATTAGACAGCCTCCCGCCTGCCCGCTGCCAAATGCCTTGGCCAGGTGCGGCTGGTCGTGGGTCGGGTGAGAGGACAAGGTCAGGGCCGGAGGTCCCCGTACCAGGGCCGCGGTGGTCACAGTCTGGAGAGAGCGACAGGGTGCCCGCCCACCCCCCCATGTAGGATCTATCGGCCGACAGAAGTTTGTTTTGGTAGATGGCAGCAAGGTAGCTGCTCTGCTACTTATCAAACCCTGAGCCCGAATTAGGTCGTCTATGAATATTTTAGCACCGGGGTCCCCATGAACATTCGGTGTGCTAAACGGGTTTAGAGGTGGTGCCCATTTGTCCGCGCTCCAGGCCGGTAGCAACGGCACTTCTCGCCGGCCGCGTGAGGCGGCCGGTTACCCGAGGCCAACCAGTGATCCCTGGTGCGAGGGTGTCGCTGCGTTTAGGTGACTGACGACCTCGCGTGGGGACCACTGAATTACACTGTGCAGTGCGGGGGAGCTACACGCATGCGCACTGGGCAGAAAGAACAGAACTAAAACCCCTCAACTCGGAAGCAACCTCTCAACAGTATTTGTGTATTCATTTTTCATTTTTTTTCCAGGATCTACTGGGGAAAATCTCAAAGATTGACCGGTTGATCGCGATCGACGGGTTGGCAACCACTACCCTAGAGCATGAATCAAACGGCTTTTAGATGTTGTGGGGATGTAGTGGTACCTGCTTAAAGAATAGTCTCTCTATGGATCTCAGCAGGTCAGGCAGCATCTACAGAGAGGAAAAAAGAGTCTGGGTTTCGTGCCAAGACCCTTCATCAGGACTGGAAAGGAAGGGGGATGAAGCCAATATAATTTGGGGGAAAGGGAAAGGACTACAAGCTGGCAGGTGATAGGAGAAGCGAAGTCTCCCTGTGTAAGTATAGGTAGTCCGTCTTTCTGCATGTCATGCAGTCACCATGGTGAGGTCACTGGGATTAACTTTAAACCAGGTTGAAGGTAATTATCAAATTTTTGTTACAAGTCCTAGTTCAAAGGCATTTTAATTGGACACTGGCTCAAAGACTGAATCAGGTTGTCATGGAAACAGTCCTTTCTGTTGCTCTACAACACTAATTGTTCTCCAGCACGTGTTTAATGAAGGTGTAAAATGCTTCTCTGTCTGTGTACAATATGTGTGCAGTGGGGATTTCTTCCCTCCAGCAGAGACGGGGGTGGGAGGTGAAGGATTCTGGTGATAACTGCAGAGGGTGCAATCATTTCCCATGCTCCAGAGGTGAGGAACGCCCAGGAGTTCTGTCTATAGACAGCTTTCAGGCTGGGCTGCTATTCACAACAGTGCCAGCCTTATGATGAACAAAGAATTAAGTTGTTTAATTCAAGATAGTCAAATAAACGCCACAGAATCTTCATCAGTGCACTTTAGATAACTAATATTTAACTCTTTCCTTGTACTAGACCATAAGACATAGGAGCAGAATTAGGCCATTTGGCCCTTTGAAACTGCACTCCATTGGATCAGGACTGATTTGTTATCTCTCTCAACCCTATTCTCCTCCCTTCTCTACATAACCATTGATGCCCTGGCTAATCAAGAAGCTGTCAACCTCTACAACAGCCGGTGGCTATGAATTCCACAGATTTATCACTTTCTGGCCAAAGGAATCCCTCTTCATCTCTGTCCGTCTATTCTGAAGCTGTGCCCTCTGGTCCTAGATTCCTTCATTATAGGAAACACCTCTCCATATCCGTTCTATCTAGGCCTTTCAATAGTTGGCAGGTTTCAATGAGATCCCCCTTTTATTGTTCTAAAATCCAGCAAACATAGGCCCAGAGACATCAAACACTCCTCATACATTAACCCTTTCATTCTTGTGAACATCCTCTGGACCCTCTCCAATGCCAGCACATCCTTTCTTAGATCTGGAGCAAAACTGCTCACAATAAACACTAGGACTGGAGTTTCTCAGGCACAACTGAAATAAGAGATTTCTTTTTTTTCAAGAAGGTGTCCTTGGAAAGAGAGAATTGTACTTCTATTGTTCCTTACATGACAATGTTTTAAAGAGCACTTTGCAGCCAGGTAAATATTTTGAAGTGTTCTCACTATTGTCATATAGGAAATATGGTTAAGTGGCACAAGACAGGCTGTTCAGCTTATTGGCCCATTTACCAATGGTTATTCATCCTATATTAATCCCACTTTATTCTCCCCATGTTCAGCTATCACTCATCCGGACCCAATTTTGTTTGTTCGTTATGTGCCAAGTTGTACGACGTGCGATCATGATTGTTCCTGGCCAATTTGTCTCCAGAAATGGTTTGCCATTGCCTTCTTCTGGGCAGTGACTTTACAAGACAGGTGACCCGCAGCCAATATCAGTATTCTTCAGAGATTGTCTGCCTGGTGTCGGTGGTCGCATAACCAGGACTTGTGATATGCATACAACCATCCACACCTGCTCCCATGGCTTCACATGTCCCTGATCGGGTGGGAGGGGGCTAAGCAGGAGCTACGCTTTGCCCAGGGGTGACCTACTGGCTAGTTGAGAGAAGGATTGCCTTACACCCCCTTTGGTAAAGACTTATCTCAACCCCACCACCCAAAGGGACAACTTACAGAGGCCAGTTAGCCTACCAGCCAGCATGTCCTTGGAATATGGGAGCAAAGTGGAGTACCTGGATAAAATATGGATGGCTTGTTAGCTTAGCAGTTAGCATAATGCCATTATAGAGCTGATGGCCTGAGCTAAATTCCAGCACTGTCTGTAAGGAACTTGTGACCACGTGGGTTTCCTCCAGGTGCTCCAGTTTCTTCCAAAGACATAGGGTTTAGTTGGTTAATTGGTCACATGGGTGTAAGTGGGTGGGGTATCTTCCATTTTCCAGCATTCGGTAAACGTGTTCATACCCACACACACACACACAAACATCGTTTTGTCATTCTGCTGTCGTTGAGCTGACTATGTATGACCATATTCCATAGGTGAGTATTCTCCCACGTCCCAGAGATGTATGGTTAGGATTAGTGAGCTGTGGGCATGCTACGGTGGCACTGGACGCACGGTGACATGTGTGGGCTACACAGGTCAGTCCTCACCGATTTGATTTGACATGAACAACGCCTTTCTCTGTAACCTTGAGGAAGATATTAGCATTGGATATTGAGACTGGACGTGTCGTCCCACTTTTGGGCTGCCCCTGCACACCCTCCAACTGTGCTGGTTGTTGCCGCAAACGATGCACCTCGCTGTATGTTGCGATGTTTTGATGTCCATGTGACAAATAAAGCTAACCTTTATCTTCTTATTCTTTGACATCAATCAAAAGGGAGAAGAACGACAATGCAGGGGAGTACACCTGCCATCCCTACCCAGTCACCTCCTTATGTGATTCTGGACCCTCCAATCCAGTTGCCACTCAATAGCTTCTTAAGCCAGTCTCTTGAAGGAAATTAAGGATGAGTACTAAATACAGACCCTGCATCTTGTCAGGTTAGAAATGAGTAAGAATACTTTTGTTGCTGTTTTTGGATTATGCTCTATAACTTTATGAAGACCATGAGCAGCACTGGACGTTTATACCTTGAGAATAGAAAAGCACAGTATGTACTTGTTGGACTGGAATCATGGGATTGGGGAAGAAGCTTACATTGCAATGGAAGTAACTCCGCTTTTAGGGAAGTAAGTGGGAATGTTGTAGGCTGTGGTTGTACAGGAGCCTAGGGACCAGGGTGAAGTGGAGAGGTGGCAACACTTGGAGGAAACACTTGTCTTTCAGCTGGTCCATAACCTTCAAAAGAATCTCAGTGAAGAGTAAATTTGGTTCTTTGGAATGGTCTCCTAGACATTCACCTTAATGGCAGAAAGCAAACTAGAGGAATTCCATCGGATATCCCACCTGGGCAGTCTTGAACCTGGCCACGCTCACCACCTTCCTCCCTTTATTCCATGGTCTAACTTCCTTTCCTATCAGATTTCAGCCCTTTGTCACTTCCACCTATCACCTTCCAGCTTGTTAAATCATTCCCCTCTCTCTCCCTCCCCTCCTCCCCCCATCTGCCTATCATCTCTACTCACCTAGATCCACCCATCACCTAACAGCTTGTAAAATCATTCGCCCTCTCCTCCCTTCCCCCCCTTACGTCCATCACCTCTACTCACCTGGATCCACCCATCACCTGCCTAGCCTTTGTCCACCCTTCCCTCCATATTTTTAAATAGTCCTGGTTATTATCCACTTTGATTCCAGATGAAGGGTCCTGCCCTGAAACCTCAACTGTCCTTTTCCCTTCAGAGAGGTTAGGTTTCTCCAGCATCCTATAAGATGCTCCAGATTCAAACACGTACCATCTTGAGTGTCCCCAATGTCTACCCGAATCTGTATCTCCAATCCCCATATCCCCACGTACATCAGTGACATCAACGCTGACATTTAAACTATCGGGCAGCAGGCAGCTGAAATATGAACCGGGTGGATTCAGCATTGTTCTGCCGTTAAGGTGGACGTCCAGGGAAACATTCCAAAGACCTCGCCAGAGTCGCCGACTGCAGACTGTGACACTGAAACAGTGAGCTGTCGGCCCCTCCTCTCACTGTGGAGGGAGCGAGGCCTCTCTCTCCCTCGTTAGGGAGACAGAGAGCCTGTGGGATGTCAAACTGTTGGGCTGAACAGTGGTTTTTGATGGTCTCTTTGGGGGCTTTGCTATTGCTGGCATGATGGGTGGTACGGGGGGGGGGGCTGATGCTTCAACTGGAATAACTGGGGGAGAGGAGGGTTGATGCTTTGCTGCTGCTTGTGCATGGGAGGGGCGAGGTGAGGGGGGCTTTAGGGCTCTAACCTTTTCCTGTCATTCATTCTTTGGGGGTTTTCTTCTGTTTTGTGGATGTCTGCAGAGAGGACGAATTTCAGGTTGTATACAGTATACATTCTGATATTAAATGGAACTATTGAAGGGTTGATTGGGCCAGGATTACATCAGGGGATTGCTGCACAGCGCTGCTCGGAGGGCTGGAAGGGCCTATTCCGCGCTGCATCTCGATAAAAAAAATTAAAACTATAAACACTGAGTGAAGTATTAGGGTCCAGTACTAAAAGTGAAAACATGCCCCGTACTTTCACATTGTAGAACACTGACATCTGTTCTTTTTCCTTCTGTGATGTGTTAACTTTTATAGTGGGTTATCTATAGTACAGGAAGCCAACTTAATTGACCAGGGATTGCATTCAATTGCAAATCTGTTATTAACATCATGTACATACTCCAGGACACAGCCACAGTTTGTCAGTCTGGATAAAAGTATTGGTTCATACTACTGCTGCCATGGTACAATCAGAATTTATCACAAAATAAGGAACTGAATTAACATCCACTTCTCTAAATTATAAAGTAAGTTAAATATTTAGCAAAATACTTAAATAAAATCTCTACTGAACTGAACATGGAAGAAGGACTGAGGACAGGTCAAAGGTTGGTGTCACATCTGACATCTCAAAGACCTTCCACTGTCAACAAAGTGCAAATCAGAAGGACAACTTGTCCGCCTGCCTGTGTGAGTGCATTTCCCACACCTCCTCGAGAACTTCAACGTCTTCTGAGATAAAGCAGGCCACTTGATCCGGGCCCCTTCAGTCGATCCCTCCACCCACCGGTGCACAGTGGCTGTGATATGCACTGCCCACCGAGGCTTCTGCAGCAGCAGCTCCCAAATCCATGAGCTCTCCCACCAAGGATGGGGACACATCGCCTGCAGGTTCCTCTACATCTGCTTTAGGAATAGTCCACAGATTCACCATTGTCATTAGGCCCACACCATGGAACTGCCTGTTCAAGATCATTGTCATAGAGTACTGCAGTGCGAAACAGACCCTTCACACAGCTAGGGCCTGGTTTTCTGCCTAGACCATCTACCTGCACTCAGGTCACAGCCCTCCACACATACACATGCTTACCATGAGTTAAGGGTGAATGATGGGAAGTTTAAGGGGAATTAGGGAAGATTCAGGGGAGTGGATTTAGAACAGTGATGAGGAGGGACTGCTTTTCCCAGAGAGTGCTGAATCTGTGGAATTCTGTGCCCAATGAAGCAGTGGAGGCTAGCTCAGTAAAGTTTTTGCATAGTAGGGTGATCAAGGGTTACAGGAAAAGGCAGGTAGGTGGAGATGAGTCCATGGCCAGATCAGCCATGATCTTATTGAATGGCGGAGCAGGCTCAATGGGCCAAATGGCCTACTCCTGCTCCTATTTCTTATGTTCTTTTGAGGGGACAGTCATGAGAGTGTGGAATGAGCTGCCAGTGGAAATGGTGCATGAGCATTTAAGAGAAGTTTGGATAGGTACATGGATGGGAGGGGTATGGAGAGCTATGGTCCTGGAGTAGGTCGATGGGAGCAGACAGTTTAAATGGTTCAACATGGGCCAAAGGGTCTGCTTATGTGCTGTACTTTTCTATGACTCTATCCAAACTTGTCTCAAATGTTACAACTGAGCCTGTGTCTACAACTAACACCGACAGCTTGTTCCACTTGCACTGGCCTCTGAGTGAAGCAGTTTCCCCTCAGATTCCCTTTAAACCGTTCAAGCAATATGACTGGAAGGACTGCAAGAGCTTTGAAAAACAGTTCATTCCCACCGGTCGGGGTTGGGCTAGTCTCTGCATGGATGGTCGGCTCATTACATTGGGCAGCATGGTAGCAATACAGGTTATAGTGCAATCACTTTACTGCGCCCGCTGCTGTCTGTGAAAAGTTGGTCTATTCTTTCCATCACCGCCTGTGTTTCCCACTAGCATACTATGTTTATTTTTTTTATTTATTTAGAGATACAGGAAGGCAACAGGCTCCTCTGGGCAGGCGAGCTCACGTCGCCCAAATCAGAATCAGAATCAGGTTTATTATCACTGGCACGTTTGTTAACTTAGCAGCAGCAGCAGTTCAATGCAATACATAATCTAGCAGAGAGAGAGAGAGAAAAAAATTATAATAAATAAAATAAAACATAATAATAATAATTAAACAAGTAAATCAATTACGTATATTGAATAGATTTTGAAAAGTACAAAAACAGAAATACTGCATATTAAAAAAAGAGTGAGGTAGTGTTGAAAGCTTCAAAGTCCATTTAGGAATCGGATGGCAGAGGGGAAAAGGGGAATTGCACCCATGTGAACAATTAAACTACTAACTCATACATGTTTGGTCTGTGGGAAGAAACTGGAGCACCTGGAGGAAATCCACGTGGTCACTGGGAGAACGTATAAGCTCCTTATAGAGCGTGGTGGAAATTGAGCCCAGTTCGCTGACACTGTAATAGCGTTATATGCTTACTGCTACACTGCAGTGCCGCCCCTGCTTTGGCGCTTGAAGCTGTGGCAGCCCTTGCGGGCTGGCTCCAGCACGATCCTCAATTAATTCCATTTGATGCAAGCGACGTATTGCACTGTTTTGTACAAGTGACAAATAAAGTTGATCTCTAACGAATAAGCAAAAAGTGCACTCAGTGCCGTTTTGGGAAAAGCGAAATTCCGACCAAAAAGGGCCAAGTGATCAGTAAGCAAGGGGAAGGAGGGAGAATATTGTGCAGGAAATGTCCGGTGCTTTCCTGCAGCAGGCAGCTTTCAGTTTGGATCTGCATATTCTCTCTTTGCTTAATGCTGTTTCCACACCATTGTGCACACGGCACAGGGTGAAATTGACAATGGGAATGTCACTGTATCTACTTTCATTGAAGCTGTGAGAGAAGAGATTGAAGCTCTCGTAATTAACCTAACTTGTCCTCAGAACGTGAATGATGGAACCATGTGTGAATGATTGCCATGCACGGAACAGAATTAGCTTCCACAGTGAAATAAAGACCATAATTCACAGTAAATTACACCAGCAGGCTCAGCGGAACAGATTGGTGCAAAAGCTGTTCACATTGTGTCACCTCAATCCCAGTGTTATCTAAGCACTGTAGTGTCTCCAGAGCAGTTTTAATTGAGTTGTTAAATCGAGGATTTGACTGCCTCTTCATGTGGAGGCAAAAGAGCCCACGGAGCAATTTAGAACAAGCTCAGTCTTCTCTGGAGCTGAGGTCAATGTCTAGATTTTAACCAATATCACAAAATACGGTGACTACCTTGTTGCACTTGGCTACTTTTGTTCTTTTCTAACCAATCAGAACCAGAGAAACACCAGGGGGGAGTGGATCCTCATCCCTCTCAGTTGTGCCTCACTCGCAGTGATGTCCTCTGAGGATCTATTCCTAACCCTCCTCCATGGTACAGATTCAGAATCACTGACGTATGCCGTGAAATTTGCTGCTTTGCGGCAAATTAAAAAGTAGAGCAAAAAGAGAGCCAAATATTGTTCATGGGTTCTTGGAAATCAGATGGAGAAGGGTAAGAAGATGTTCCCGAACACTCTGATATCCATGTGAGTGGAAATGTTCAGATATTTACTGTTCAGACACCCTCGCTATGTATACAGTATGTGCCTATGACTTTTGCACAGTACTGTAGATCTTTAGATAGCAAAGAACTTGGGGTTACTGTAAGGAAGTTGTGCTAAGAAAAGAGTCTTGACGAGATCGAACCTGGCCCTTCAGCCCATCAAACCACTACTACCACGATACTATTACAGCTGATGGAGTCAGAGTTTGGAGTTCAGTTCCAATGTTCTCTGTAAGGAAGTTCTTCCTGTATGAGTGTGGATTTCCTTCAGGCACTGTGGATTCATCCAACAATCCAAAGGCATACCATGTAATCTTATAGAAACTTACAGAAATCTGATAGAATCTTATAGAAATCTTATAGTAGATCTTATAGAAACATGTAAAATTATGAAAGGGATAGATAAGATAGAGGCAGAAAAGTTGAGATTAGAACTACGGGACATAGTCTCAAAATTCGTGGGAGTAGACTTAGGACGAGATGAAGAGGAACTGCTTTACCCAGAGGTTGGTTAACCTGAGAAATTTGCTGCCCAATGAAGCAGTGGAGGCTACCTCAGTAAATATATTTAAGACAAGGTTGGATAGATTTTTCCATAGTAGAGGAATTAAGGCTTATGGAGAAAAGGCATGTAAGTGGAGATGAGTCCATGGCCAGATCAGCTATGATCTTATTGAATGGCGGAGCAGGCTTGACGGGCCAGAAAGCCTACTCCTGCTCCTATTTCTTATGTTCTTAATTGGTCATGGTAAATTCTCCTGTGATTAGGCTAGGGTTAAATAGATGGGTTGCTGGGCCGTGCTGGTCACTGGGCATGAAGGACCTGTTTAGCACTGCATCTCTAAATAAATCGATAAATACATTCCATTAACTCATTTTATTTGTGGATGTGTTTCCAATAGCTGGGGAGCTTAGAACCAGAAGACACTGCTTCAGAACACAAGGACGACCCTTTAGAACAGAGATGAGGAGGAATTTCTTTCGCCAGAGGGTGGTGAATCTGTGGAATCCATTGCCACGGGCAGCTGTGGAGGCCAAGTCATTGAGTGTATTTAAGGCCAAGGTTGAAAAGTTCTTGATTAGTCAGGGAGTCTAAGGTTATGGGGAGAAGGCTGGAGTATGGGGTTGAGAGGGAAAATAAATTAGCTACGATTGAATTGAATTGACTTTATTTCTTACATCCTTCATGTACATGAGGAGTAAAAGTCTTTACATTATGTGCCCATCTGAGTGTGCAATGTGCAAATTATAGTAATTTGTAATAAATAGTATGTACAGTAAGATATACAACAAGACAGTCAACATAGCTTAGAAATACAATTGTGTCAGCGTGAATTAATCAGTCTGATGGCCTGGTGGGAGAAGCTATCCCGGAGCCAGCTGGTCCTGGCTTTTATGCTGCGGTACTGTTTCCCGGATGGTAGCAGCTGGAATAGTTTGTGGTTGGGGTGACTCGGGTCCCCAAGGATCCTTCGGGCCCTTTTTATGCACCTGTCACTGTAAGTGTCCTGAATAGTGGGAAGTTCACAACTACAGATGCGCCGGGCTGTCCGCACCACTCTCTGCAGAGTCCTGCGATTGAGGGAAGTACAATTCCCATACCAGGCAGTGATGCAGCCAGTTGGGATGCTCTCAGTTGTGCTCCTGTAGGAAGTCCTTAGGATTTGGGGACTCACGCCGAACTTCTACAACTGTCTGAGGTGAAAGAGACGCTGTTGTGTTTTTTTTCTCCACATATTTACTATGTACAGACCAATTGAGTTCCTTGACAAAATGTATACTAAGGAACTTGAAGCTCTTCACCCTCTCTTCACCCTCACCCTGTCAATGGGGACTAGCCTGTCTCCATTCCTCCTGTAGTCCACAACCAGCTCCTTTGTTTTTGCGACATTGAGGAAGAGGTTGTTTTCTTGACACCACTGTGTCAGGGTGATGACTTCATCTCTGTATTATGTGAGATTAGTCCAATCAATGTAGTATCATCTGCAAATTTAATTAGCAGATTGGAGCTGTGGGTGGCAACACAAACATGGGTATACAGAGAGTAAGGGAGGGGGCTTAGGACACAGTCCTGGGGGTCTCCTGTTTTGAGGGTCAGAGGGGCAGAGGTGAGGGAACCCACTCTTACCACCTGCCAGCAGGAAGTCCAGGATCCAGCTACACAAGGCAGGGTGAAGGCCAAGGTCTCTGAGCTTCTCGTCAAGCCTGGAGGGAATTATGGTGTTGAATGCTGAACTGTAATCCAAGAACAGCATTCTCACATAAGCATCTCTCCTCTCCAGGTGTGTCGAGCTGTGGCTTTTGCATCATCTGTTGAACGGGTGTATGGGTAGACAAATTGCAGGGGGTCTGGTGCGGGTGGTAGCAAGTTGCAGACGTAGTCCTTGACCAGCCTCTCAAAGCATTTGCTTATTATTGAGGTCAATCAGACATGTTACCTTGGTCTTTTTTAGGTACGGGGACAATGGTGGATGTTTTGAAGCAGGAGGACACACAGCAGCACAAGGTACTCCAGATCTGGGCAACAAAAGGACTTGAAGGCTTGCACGTTCCGGGAGTCGCACCGAGCATTGTTGACCACGAAGCTTACCCACCTCCTTTACTTTTCCCAGAGAGGTTTTTAGAACTGCTGGACTGAAACAGGAAGAACCCAGAGGCCTGGGTGGCATGATCCCGTATCTCCTCCATCAACCAGTTCCCCACAAAACACTGAACATTACATTCCTTTGTTTCCCACTGGTAGGAGATTCTGGCTCTCAGTTTGCACAGCTTGTTGTCCGGGGACAGAACGTTAGCCAGGAGTATGCTAGGGAGCAGCAACCGATTAGCACGCTGTCTCAACCTCACCAGGACGCTGGCCCTTTTCCTGCGCTACTTCCGAGGTAGTGACGGTGTAGTAAATGAGCCTGCCATGGATCGTGTGAGGAGGGGTTCCCAGTAGAGAAAAAGCTGCCCCTTGTGGGTAAATGCCATCTTCCTGATGATCAGAAGAGTCATTTGATCATATCCGATGTGACCGTCAGCTTCTTGAACAAGAAATGCGAAGGAAATTGTAGAAATTAACAGTACACTGTAAAGTTGGTACAGAGCTCGCAACATGGCTGCCGTATGTGGTGCCATCTTGGATGTAAATGAATATGGACAATGCTTACATTACACTCCACAAATCTAAAACACTATTTATTGGTAGGTTGCTGTTAGTGGGAGCTTGCTGTGCAGAAATTGACTCCATTATAAAAACGACCATATTTAAGAACTTCCCAGTTTAAAAATGCTTCATATGTGGTGAGAAATGGTCCTTGCATGCAAGATTTCTTATGATGTTACAATCAGCTGCATTAAAATGTTTAAAACACAGACACTTAAACTCAAAGCCTGATTCAGTATGGTATACGTACTTGGATCAGGTCCGTTTAGAGTAAAGTGAGAGGGAGGTGGAACATAAGCTCTCACAGTCAGAAAAGTAAACTGATTCAGGCTGCTCCATTCATATCCGAACGTGGAAAAGAAATGGCAGGAGAGGAGAGGTCTTGAGGTGAAACAGATAACAGAATGAGTCAGGAAGGAGGAAAGTTCTTGAGCCCTCTGCCAGGAAGAAACAACTCATTCCATTTATCTTTAGGCCTGAGTCAAAGACTCAGAAAACAATAAACAATATGATAATCTCCTAGTTCACATCTTCCTGCTAGTTCATGTAAAAATATCATAAATAGGAGGAGGCAGAAACAATCATCTCCTCATGCCTGCAGCAGGGCTCAAAGTTCGAAGTAAATTTATAATCAAAGTATGTAAGCATCTATCATCATATACTACTCCGAGACTCAATTTTTGTGGGCATTTACAAGAAAATTCAAGAAATATAATAGGATTTATGATGAGCTATAGATAAGTAGACAAAGACAAACAACCAATGTGCATAAGAAAACGAACTGCAAATAAAAATAATACTGAGGACGTGAATTGCAGTTGTGTATGCATATTGTGGAATCAGTTCAATTGTGGTGAGTCAAGTCATCCATGCCAATTTAAGAGCCTGATAGTTAGACCATAAGACAGGAGCAGAATAAGGCCATTCAGCCCATCAAGTCTGCTCCCTGATCCCATTCAAACCCATATTCTTACCTTCTCAATAAGACTCTAAGACACAGGAGCCTGATGGTTGTAGGGTAATAACTGCTCCTGAAACTGGTGGTGTGGGACCTTAGGATTCTGTTCCTCCTTCCTGATAGTAGTAGTGACAGGAGTGCTTGTAGGAGCCTTTGATGATAGAAGCTGCTTTCTTGTGATAGCACTCCATGTAACTGTGCTCAAGATGGAGAGGACTTCACCTGTGATGGACTAGGCTGTAACCACAACTTTCTGTAGCCTTATCTTTTCTATACTAGGCCATAGTTAGGATGCTCTCCACTGTACATCTTTAGAAGTTTGTCAAACCTTTTGGTGACATGGCAAACCTATACAAACTTCTAAGTAGAGATGCTGATGATTTAGGCGCTGGGCAGGTTTGAAAAGGACAGGTTCAAGATGGATGGAGGTGGCAGGGTCCAGGCCTCAGGGCATCTCAAAGCGACTGCTTCTGAAGTTTGGATGACCATTCAAGCACTGGGCCGAATTGGAAAGGTCAGGCACAGGCAGAATCAAGGTGGTGGGATCTAGGCCCCAGAGTGTATTGACGCAATCGAACCTGATGTTTGGACGATGATTTAGCCACTAGGCCTGATCGAAAAGGTCAGGGGTGATGGGCCCTGAGGTTAGGGACGGATTAGAAAGGAGCATCTTGATCTTTTTTCCACAGTGCAGGGTGGTGTCCAGAGATTTCTGTCTGCAGCCAAAAGCCTTGATATGATTTTTTGAGCCCCAGCTTCGGCTCTACTGAGATCAGTTCTTCCTCCATCCTTCCTGTTAATTCCTCATTACAAGGGTACAAGGATGGATTTATTACCCACTCTGGAATTTGGATTGAGAGAAGATCCTGAAATCTCTCTGACATGTCTTAATGCAGCTTATCCAGGTGGGTACTGTACATGAAGATCATCATCTGGTATTCTTTCTTTCCCTTCCAACTCAGAGAGACTCAGACATTGGAAAAGGTTGCAATGGCTAATGTTGCACTTAAATAGGGTTAACTTGTCCAGAAATGTGGAGACAGGTGATTTGACTTTGATAAGATTCATATGATTTCCTTACAAATGAAGATTAATTTTATTAAACTTTGCAGATAATACTGACAAATAAGCAATGTCATGCTTATTCTTGAGTTGATTACTGAATTGCCTGAAGGTAAGTACATAAAGAGGGGCAACACTATCACAGTTGGGCCATGGGCTAGAGGAATGCAGTCAAGATCTTCCGAAAGGGTAGATTCTGAACTTTACCCCATTGAGCACCATACTCTCATACTCAGGAACTTCATCACTGCATGATTACAGTATGGGATTCGTACTAGCTAACACTGTTCTACAGTAGTGAATGGCAATAATGTGTGGGTCAGGCCCGGAAAATATGATCTCTTCAGTCCAGGTTTCTCATGATATGCCTATTACCAAAGTGTCACATTGCTTTTCACCAATAATGTGCTTTGAGCAAAGTCTAAGAGAATCAATTTTCTTTTGCACACAATGCTCAGGATGAGTGTCTAGACCATTGAAAATGTCAGTTCGAGGGTACTGGAGATTTAGCTCAAGTCCCCTGCCCTAATTTTTTGGTTATTCCTTTCCTGGGATGAAGACATGACAAAACCTCTTGTTCTCCACTTACTTCTCTTGAGAAGATGGTGGTGAGCCAAATTTTAAGTATACTAAATATCCTCCTCTTGTGTATCATTCATATCCTTCCATTCCCTTATGTGATGAAATTCCCTGTATGCGTAGCATGCTACCTGCCACATGTTGCAATACTGAACCAATTTACTAATTTAAGACACTACGACTCTAACTCGAGAAGACGGGCAGTCCTTTTGGTGAAGGTAGTCCCACTGTGATATTGGGCAGGGAGCTCCAGGACTTGGAGCCAGTGATGATGAAGGAATGGTGACATTTACAAAATTTATTCTGGGAATGAAAGGGCTAATGTATGAGGAGCATTTGATGTCTTTGGGCCTGTACTCAAATGAGTTCAGAGTATGAAGCGAGATCTCATTGAAATCTACCAGATTCTATCAAGTCTGGACTGAGTGTTCATGGATTAGTAGGATAGTCTAGGATCAGAGGGCACAGAATCAGAATAAAGGGATGTCCTTTATAACTGAGCTGAGGAGCAATTTCTTCATCCAGAGGGTGGTGAATCTGTGGAATTAATTGCCCCAGAGGGCAGTGGCAGCCAAGTCATTGGGTGTGTTTAAGGCAGAGATTGGTAGGTTCTTGATCCGAAAGGGGTTAAGAGTTACAGGGAGAAGCTAGGAGAATGGAGTTTAAAAAAATCTGCCATGATTGAATAGCAGAGCAGACTCAATGGACCAAATGGCCTAGTTCTGTTCCTATACCTTATGGTGTATAATTCCATGCTGAGGAGGTATGCAGTTTGGAGAGGACGATGCAGGAACTGGAGGTCATGGGTGAAAGGTGAGATGTTTAAAGGGAACATGTGGGAAACATCTTGTGTGAGTGTGGAACGAGCTGCCAGTGGAAGTGGTGGATGTGGGTTTGACTTCAACATTTAAGAGAAATTTGGATTGGTACATGGATAGGGGGCTATGCTCTGGGTCCTGGCTGATGGGACAATAGTTCGGCATGAGTTAGATGAACTGAAGAACCTGTTTCTGTGCTGTAGTGTTCTTTGACTCTCTATGATGATCACCCCATGAACCCTTGACCTCCAGATTGTAGAGTTCATAGTTGAAGTAGCCCGGAGAAATAACAGCGATGCATCTTGTAGTTGATATTTTGCAGTGAAGGGAGCTTTCTTCAGGGTGATTAATGCAGTTCCAGTCTTGCAATCACAGTTAATTAATCCCATTATCACTGGCAACACTCCACCTATTCATTTGACTTTTCTCTCAGTTTCCCATCCAGAGCAGAACCCTACACTCAGTGGCCGCGTCATTAGGTACACCCATACACCTGCTCATTAATGCAAATATCTAATTAGCCAATCATTTGGCAGCAACTCAATGCATAAACACATGCAGACCTGGTCAAGAGGTTCAGTTCTTGTCCAGACCAAACATCTGAATGGGGAAGGAAAATATCTAAGACGTGTTGGTCTTGGACTAAACGTTGGTGCCAGATGGGGTGCTTTGAGTATCTCAGAAACTGCTGATTTCCTGGGATTTTTAAGTGCAACAGTCTCTAGAGTTTACAGAGAATGGCGAGAAAAGCAAAAAACAATAAATTCGGTGATCAGCAGTTCTGTAAGTGAAAATGCCTTGTTAATGAGAAAGGTCAGAGGAGAATGGTTCAATCTGACAGGAAGGCAACAACAACTCAAATACCACTTGTTACAGTAGTGGTGTGCAGAAAATCATTAATACATAACATGTGTAACCTTGAAATAGATGGACTACAGCAGCTAAGACTATGAATATACACTCAGTGTCCACTTTATTAGGTGCAGGAGACACCACTGAGTGTATACAGCGAACAATTCCTGAACTTTGTACTTTAAACCTGTCGTTGGCCTCCTTGTTCTTCCATAACCTCTCGCATATGTGTCACTGACTTTTCAAAAGCCAAGAACATGTTCATTGTAATGCATAGGGTGTCTGAGGCATGAAATCATCTATGGGGCATTTGGGTAGGTGAATGAAGGAGAAAGAAATGAATTGAAAGGGGTGGGGGAAAGGATCGGCATGATAGGGAAGTGTTTAGTGCAATGTTATTACAGCACCTACAACCTGAGTCCATTCCTTCTGCTGTCTATAAAGAGTGTGTAATTTCTCCCATGACCGTATGGGCTTCCTCCAGGAGTTCCGGTTTCCACCTACATTCCAAAGATGTACGGGTTGGAGTTAGTAAGTTGTGGGCATGCTATGTTGGCGTTGGAACCATAGTGACATTTACGGGCTGCTCCCAGCACAATCTATATGTTGGTCACTGATGCAAACAATGCATTTTGTTGTATGTTTCAATATAGAACTGACAAATAAAGCTATCCTTTAACCTGCGAAGGGAATCTCATGTGGCCATTGCTCCAGCATGTAGTGGCTGCTGTGCATACAAAGCAATTCTTCACAAAATGTGCCCCAACTTGTGAATGTGCCAGAGTAAGTTAACATCCCTCAACTGATATAAGTTACCTTTGAATTGTATCCTGAAAAGTAATTGGTCTTGTTAGCACATTCCCATGACCAGATATGTTGATGGGGTGATCAATACATGTTGCTAATCCGGTCCGCTACATCTTGCCAATTAGTTACATGCTTATCTTCTCTGAAGATTGTTAGTTTGTCGTGGTGGAGAGACTTGTGAGTTCCTGAGATCTCAAGAGTGATGCCGTCGGGAACTTAGCTCCTGGTAGGGTCCATGGCAGTAAGGACATAGAGCGATCTGACCTCAGTGGTGGAGCTGGCAGAAGATGATGATACATCACTCTGGCTGTGAAGGCAGAGGAAGACTGCAACAGTGAAGGGTCCCCAGTCATCGTGCATTCCACACCACTGGACCCTGGACCCTGATCTGTCAAGGACCGTGCGATGGCCGCCTGTGTATCAGCCTCCCCACATTGAACAAAGTCACCGTAGCAGCTCTCCTTTAAGTGAATGCATTTTAACATCTGGTTATGAGGATCCTGGATTAGCCTCTACAGCCTCTTGAGGACCTTCCAATAAACAACCCCCTTGGAGAACATTATAATCAACTCAAATGATCAGATGACTACTACCACTACAACATATGTATCAGAATTCCTGTCCATATAAATGTTACATTTAAAATGTGTTCTTCATTATTTCCTAAGCCCTTTTTCCAAGCAAACTGTCCAGACCCATTTCAACCCTTAATTTCTTCTGTACGGACAAATAAATAAATACATGTGCTTGCATTGTGATTTTTATGACCAAAAGTGTTTTTGACAGCCAAGGGAATTCTTCTGATGTGTAGTCCTTGCTATTAACCCAGGTAGTACCTACAAACGGCAATGTGATGATGGCCAGATGGTATGCTCTGGTACTGAATGAGTACTGGCTGGCACCCTAGGGCTAACTCTCCCATTCCGCTGCAGATCAGTGCCTTGTGATATTCCCCGAATCCCTGAGAAGGCAAATAGGGACTCAGTTCTTGGGATTTGAAGGTGACCCTTTTTCACCCAATAAATGGGATTGGGTTGTCAGAGAATGCAATGGAAGTAGAGTTCCCAAATGCAATTAAGAGGAGTCTGTACAAATCCTTTAATAAAAGATAACGTTTAGCTTCACCATAACATAGAGTTATTTTGTGTCAACGACTAACATAACCTGAGGATTGTGCTGGGAGGCAGCCTGGTGTGTCACTACGCTTCCAGCACCAACACAGCATGCCCACAGTCACTAACTCTAACCGTACATTTTTGAAAGGTGGAAGGAAACCAGTGCACCTAGAGGTTGTCACAGGGAGAACGTTCAACCTCTATAGAGATAGGGGCCCGAATGAAACCCCAGTTTTACAGCTAGAGATGTAAGAGCATTTTGCCCCTGTACCTGGATTACACTGCTAGAGAAAGCATTTAGAGAAAGTGCATTTAAGAGGAATCTATCTATACACGCCCTTTAAGGAGTCTATCTTTACAAGCCCTTTAATTATCTGTGTATGAAAGGCTGTGCCAAGTGCTGGAAGGTTGGATTAATATGGATGAGTGCTTACTGGCCAGCATGGATGAGATGGGCCAGATGGCCTGGTTCCATGTTGTAGGCCTCCATGAGTTTATGACGTGATGAGTTCGATATCTCACCTTAAAGACACCAGCAGTACAGCCCTCCTTCCAGCGCACGATGAGTCAGCCAAGATACATGTGCTTAGATTTCAATGTAATACCTTCTTGACTCTGAGGAGATGGAGAACTAACTCCTGAGCACAGGATCCAGCAAGTCTGATATTGCTGCTAATCTTTCCTCATTTTGTCTAGAAGGAGGACATTCCTCCCAGGGAATGTAACTCAGACAGTTCCATCATGGGCGCTAGACTCCCCAGCATCAAGGACGTCTTCAAAAAGCAACGTCTCAAAAAGGCGGCATCCATCATTAAGGACCCCATGCCCTCTTCTCATTACTATGATCATACACTCAGCATTATATATATAAACAGCCAATCATGTGGCTGCAACTCAAAGTATATGAGCAGGCAGACATGGTCAAGAGGTTCGGTTGTTGTTCAGACCAAACGTCAGAATGGGGGAAGAAACGTGATCTAAGTGACTTTCACCATGGAATGATTGTTGATGCCAGATGGGTTGAATTGAGTAACTTAAAGTGCTGATCTCCTGAGGATTGTCATGCACACCAGACTCTGGAATTTACAGAGAACAGTGCAAAATAACCAGTGAGTGGTAGTTCTCTGGGTGAAAATGCCTTGTTAATGAGAGAGGTCAGAAGAGAATGGCCAGACTGGTTCAAGCCGACGGGTAGGTGACATTAACTTAAATAACCACACATTACAACAGCGGTGTGCAGAAGAGCATCTCTGAATGCACAACATGTTGAACCTTGAAAGGGATGGGCTACAGCAGCAGAAAACCACAAACATACACTCAGTAGGCATCTTAGTCGGTACAGGAGGAGATGGTATATATACTGTATATTTTTAAAGATAATTTATATTATCTACGACACTGCACTGCCTCCACAAAACAACAAAATTGACGCATATCAGTGACAATAAACCTGATTCTGATTCTGATTCATCCCATCGAGCCCATGCCGGCTCTCAGTGTGCCTCCATTCACTCATTTCCCTTTAACTTCCATATCCCCTTCTGGTCTTCGCCCCGATTCTCCAGCCACTCAGCAAAACTGGGGGCAATTTACAGCAGCTAATAACCTTACTGGGATGTCCCTGGGATGTGGGATGAGAGGCATGGTAGCGTAGTGATTAGCGCAACGCTTTACAGTGTAGGTGATCCGGGTTCAGTTTCCCGCTGCTGCCTGTAAGGAGTTTGAACGTTCGCCCCGTGACTGTGTGGGTTTCCTCCAGGTGGTCTGGTTTCCTCCCACAGTCCAAAGACGTACCGGTCGGTAGGTTAATAAGTCGGGGGATTGCTGGGAGGCACAGCTCGAAGGGCCGGAAGGGCCTACTCAGTGCTGTACCTCAGTAAAATAAGATCCCAGGGAAAAGCTGTGGGAGATCGTGCAAACTCCACACGGATAGTGACGGGGTTCAGTGTCAAGCTGTGAAGCAGAGGCTTTACCTGCGACTCCATTTTACCGCAGTCCTCAACATAAACGAGCACGTCTCCAGATTGGAGTCTGTTTGCACGCCAGGCTGCTCGTGACTTGGGCATTTATTTAAGAGGAAAACACAACCACAGTTATGCACTGCATCAAATTCTGCATAGACAATATCATCACCTCCAATAATACATGGGTATTCCCAAACCAGAAGACTTGGATGAATGAGATGCAGAACCTGCTTGAAGGTTGTGACATTGCTTACAGATCTGGTGATGCTAAAGCATACAGTGAGGCAGATTGAATATTGAAAAAGGCATCAAGACCAACGGGTTTCGACATAAAATATAGATTGAGATGTACTTCCATAATGCCACTGATCCTCGACGTGTTTGGGAACGGCATCAGATCCATCTCAGATTACAAAGGAAAGATTTCCTGGTGACTCCAAACTAACCGAAGAGTTAAACTTCTTTGCTAAGGACAATAAGGCATCAGTGATGAGGGCTTTAACATCGGAAGGAGGGACTATGCCAACACCGACCAGACATGAGGTAAAGTGTGTACTCTGTAACATCAATACATGGAGAGCAGAGGGACCAGGCAGCATACCTGGATGCACTGGTGGACGTTCTGACGGGTATTTACAACCTCTCGCTGTCCCAGGCTATGGTGCTGACATGCTTCAAAGCAGCAACCATCATACCAATCCCCAAGATGTCAGCAGCAACATATTCTAATGATTACAGACAGGTGGCAGTCACTCCCATAGTTGCCAAATGCTTGGAAAGATTGGTCACGTCGCACATCGAGGTCGTAATCCCAACCACCTTGAACCAGTACTAGTTTGCCTACCAAGCGAATAGATCAACTGAAGACGCCATTTCTATCGCCCTTCACACTCCCTTGGAACACCGAGATCAGGAAGACACCCACGTCAGGATGGTTTTCATTAATTGCAACTTAGCCTTGAACAAAATACTACTGAAGATGCTGACAGTCAAGCTCCACAGTCGAGGCCTTGGCACATCAACCTGCAGCGAGATCTTGAACTTCCTCTCTAATTGTTCCCAGATGGTGAAACAAGACCAGTGTGGATCAACCCCGCCCAGCCCTGAACACCGGTGCTCCACAGGAGTGTGTACTAAACCCACTTCTAAACTCTCTCTTCACCTATGCCTGTACCCCTGCTCATGCTCCAAACTCAGATATCCAACTTGTAGAAGACACGACTGTGATTGGCCTAATCACAAGCAATAACAAGTAGAGAGGAGGTCTGATTGGTGTAGGAACCACATCTAATCACTCAACACCAAGAAGACAAAATAAAAGATAATAAATTTAGAAAGACAAGAGGACCCAAGCAAGTCCCACTATTCATTAGTGGTGAGGTAGTGGACAGGGTCTCCAGTTGCATGTTTTTGGGGATGAACATCACTGAGGAGCTTCCTTGGTCCATCAACCCAACCTTGATAGTAGGGAAGACACAACAGTGACTATACTACCTGAGGAGCTTAAGGAGAGTTAATCTGCCCCAAAAATTGCTGGCCAATTTTTATTGATGTGTGATAGAGCACATGCTGACATACAGAATGACAGTATGGTACTCTAGCTGCAGTGAAACTGATCACACAGCACTCTAATGAGTAATTAGTATGGCTCAGCACATCGCTGGGACACAACTACCAGACCTATGGTGCACTCATAATATCATTAAAGACCCATCCCATCCTGAACACTGCTCAATCTCCTGCCATCTGGTAGGAGATACAGAAACATCTTAGCCATACAGTAAAACTGAAAACAGCTTCTTCCCAAGGGTGGTTGGCCAGCTGAATAATACTACACCCCAGCTTGCCAAGGGCGTTTGAGTGTTAAGGACTATCAAAGTCACTGTTGCATGTAAGTATAGTAATTTTTTAAAAATTAAGCCGTACTGCATGTATTGTAAATATCTGTTTTGCACAGGCTGGAGTACCATTGCAATCTTGTTGCCTTGAGCAATGATAATAAAGTTCTATTGTGTTCTACTCTACAATGGACACTGTCACATGAAAGCAGCATCTATCATCAAGGACCTCCACCATCCAGGCTGTGCTCTCTTCCTGCTGCTGTCACTAGGAGAGAGATACAGGAGCCTTTGGTCCCACATCACCAGGTTCAGGAACAGTTATTACTCTTTAACAGATATTACTCATGTTCTCAGTATTATTTATTTACTTACTTATTCATTCATTTATTTATCTATTTATTTATTATTTTAATGCACAATTTGTCCTTTGCACATTGTTTGTCTTTGTGTGTAGTTTTTCATTGACTCTATCATATTTCTTTGTTCTACTGCAAATGCCTGCAAGAAAAGGAATCACAAGGCCATATATGATGAGACATAGATACTTCGATAAATTTACGTTGGGCTTTTGAACTCTACCTTGCTTCTTGAAGGTGCAGAGTAAAAGGGTCAATAAAAGAATCCTTTGTCCACTTTACTGATTATTGATTAAGAAACAGAGCCATCATCTCTGTTTCATCTTTCCATTTACTGCAGAGAAATAGAGACTGTAAATCTCAAGGAAATTTGATACTGAACCTACGGAGCCCATACAGAATGATGGGCTACTTGGCTAACACAACAAAACGCCTGGTTTGCATTCATCTTGATTCTAATCCTCCAGCCGAGGGGCCATTACTCAGCAATCACAGACATTAGAGTAATCATAAATATGGCATCTATCGATTTTAAAAAGCCTCTTCAAAGATGTCTTAGCTTGATAGAGTGGGAGAAATTGGAGAGGAAGCTGACCTTATAATGTCGATATGTCCATTCTTAGCGGCCAGGTGAAGCGGGCTGGTACCATTGGGGTCGGTGATATCTCCGGGTTTCGCTTCAAGCAGAGCAGCACACATGTTGCTGCTGAGTAGTAGCTGTACGACCTGAGTGGGACACCCCAAATACTCGGTTAGCTCTGAAGTTAAAAGAGTGATCAAAAGCAGACAAAATTTACATTTCTACTGTGTATTTAATATCACCAACCCACCAAGGGAGCACCTTCCAAAACTATGACATCTACCAGCTAGAAAGGCAAAGGTAACAGAAGTTACCCTCCAAGCCACAATACCACACACACAGTGCTGGAGGAATCCAGCAGCTCAGGCAGCATCTAAGCAGTCAATGTTTTGGCCGAGACCTTTCCTCAAGACTGGAAAGGAAAGGGGATGAAGCCAGAATAAGAAGGTGAGGGAATGGGGAAAAAGTACAACCTGGCAGTTGATAGGTGAGACCAGATGAGGGGGAAGCTGGGTGGGAGGGAGAGAGGAGGGGGTTTAAGGTGGGAAGTGATAGTTGGAAGAGGTAAAGGGCTGAAGAAGAAGGAATCTGATAGGAAATGAGAGTGGACCATGGGAGAAAGGGAAGATAGCGGGCCACCAGAAGGAGGAGATAGGCAGGTGAGGGGTAGGAGGAGAGCCAGAAGGCGAAATAGAAAAAAGAAGGAAGGTGGAG
This sequence comes from Hypanus sabinus, assembly GCF_030144855.1. NCBI lineage: Eukaryota > Metazoa > Chordata > Chondrichthyes > Myliobatiformes > Dasyatidae > Hypanus > Hypanus sabinus. Next base: position 12,549,548 of record NC_082714.1, read on the forward strand.
GGGGGAAAATTACTGGAAGTTAGAGAAATTAATTTTCATGCCTTCAGGTTGGGGGCTACCCAGATGGAATGAGGTATTGCTTCTCCAACCTGACAGTTGCCTCATCAAGGCAGTAGAGGAGGCCATGGACCAACATGTTGGATTTGAATTGAATTGACTTTATTTCTTACATCCTTCACATACATGAGGAGTAAAAATCTTTACATTACGTCTCTGTCTAAATGTGCAATCATAGTAATTTATAATAAATACAACAGTCAATGTAGCATAGAAATACAATCAAATCAGCATGAGTTAATCAGTCTGATGGCCTGCCGGAAGAAGCTGTCCGGAGCCTGTTGCTGTGGTATCGTTTCCCGGATGCTAGCAGCTGGAATGGATTGTGGTTCGAATGATTCAGGTCCCCAATGATCCATTGGGCCCTGTCTTTGTTGGAAAGGGAATAGGGAATGGAATTAAAACAGCTGGCCATACACCATCATGAACTGGAAATATATCACCATTTCTTTACCGTCACTGCGTTAATATCATGAACCTCGTCCCCGGACAGCATTGTAGCGTATTAGCACCTCAAGGATTGCAGTGGTTCAAGACATCAGCTCAACACCACCTTCTAAGATTAATTTTTAATATCAAAGTTATCTTTATTCATAATAAAAATACTTACAAGAATAAACCATGCAAAGCGTTTTCATTCTTACATTCATAGTCAGTGCATTTAGTATTTTGTTGCATCTCTTAAAACCAATAGGACTGTTGCCACTAATGTAGTCCCATGGTGTGGTACACTACCACAATAATTGAAGGGCTTCCTCACTCAATCTGGCCCCTCCCTGTGGTCTGTGCCCACCAATCCCACACCAGTTAGGGATGCAAAATGATATGATGGCTCAGACTGCGAAGCCCACATCCTTTAAATGAATGAAAGGAAAATCTCTTGTCCTAAACTCCTTCACAGGAAGGGTTACTAAAGGAAGTAAAACACCAAAGTACAAGGAGACAGCCGAACTTCCGAATCAGAAACTTAGCCAAATGATTAAGGTTTAAGAAGTGTCATGGGGTTGTAACAAGAGTGAAGTTCAGGGAGAGAATTCCAGAGCTTGAGGCCCAACGAAGAGGTGGTGGAAGTTGAGGAATAGAAACAGTAAGGATCAGCTTGCCGTCTCCCATTAAATGAAGTGTGAAAGCTTGCACTTGTTCCTCAAAAACACTTTACTTACTTGTGCACAGAAGGAACAGCATGGCCCCTGTCACCAAACTGTTCTGAAGTATGAACAAATAAATGTTGTTTTTTATAGAGAAATTGGCCAATTGGTAACCACGCGTATGTTCTAATTCCTTATCACCATTCACACTACAATAATCCAGGTGTTAATTGTCAATAGAAACTGCATGCTAGCAACCTGATGTTACTTTGAAGTTAGTAAGGTAATTGCCCCCTAGCTGGAGTATTTGATTACATGCTTATCTTTGTTCTGCATGCCAAATGGCTCCAGCCCCCTGGTGTGCAAAAGAAAGCTATGATCTTCAAAGACCTTTTTTACCTGGTTTGACGGCAACTATCCGTAAGGTGTCCTTGCCTGGACATCATCTTAACCCCTGCCTTGCTGCATCTTCCACATGATCAGTAAACATTTCAACATAGGTCTTTGCAGGAGACTGTTCCAGTATAAACTGACCATTGCTATTAACATAAAAATCCTGAACAGTGCTACTGTTGTATTTGAGAATGAAATGCCAAACATTGATTGAGAATAGTCAGCACATTCAGTAATATTAAGGAAATCATCCTGGCGGGTGAAGCGTAAAATTGGACCACCGTGACATGGCTTGCTCCGAAACTGCCTGAACACAACATTTCATAACAACAAGGGTGGAGAGCAGGAAAAATTACTTTTCTCAGAGAGTAGAGAATGTGTGGAATTCTCTGCCCAGGTAAGTTGTAGAGGATTAGGGTTAGGAACCCAAATGCCTCATTAAACAGTTAGATAGATTCTTGCATTACAGGGGAAATAAAGGATTATGGGGAATAGCCAGTTAGGTGGAGCTGAGTCCTCAGCCCAATCAGCTATGATCTTATCGAATGGTGGAGCTGGGTCGATGGGCCAAATGGCCAACTCCTGTTCCTGTTTCTTATGCTCTTAATTAGGTCCTAGAGATTCAACCTAAGATGTCAACAGTTCCAACCCCCTTCCCCAATGTATCCTGTTTGATCTGCTGAGTCCCTCTAGCATATTGATAGTTACTTAATCAGGTCCTGTTGGGGTCAGATCAGGTGATGAAACATTGATCCATGGATTGTAAGCCAGAATTGGGTATCCCAATGAAGATCTCAGATAACTCCTACATAACTGCATCAGCAGATGAGCTTGTCGAAAGGGCATTCTATCCCTGGTTTCTGGAGGTCTCTTTGTACCTTCTGCACCACGGGATTGTATTGAGGGCTAGTTTGGAAGATGATCCCACAGGATCTGAGCCCATTATTGGATTCACCTTTGGTATTCTGGTACAGAGATTGACCGTAGGACGAGGGTGCACAACACTCGAGTAGATAGCCAGAGACTTTTTCCCAGGGCAGAAATGGCTGATATGAGGAGCTATGGGGGGATGTCAGAGGTAAATGTTTTACACAGATTGGTGGATGCATGGACTGCCTATGATGGGTGGTGGTAGAGGGGGATACTTTAGAAGCATTTAAGAAACTCTTACAAACACCATTTCCAGAAAAGTTGGGATATTTTCCAAAATGCAATATAAACAAAAATCTGTGATATGTTAATTCACGTGAACCTTTATTTAACCAACAAAAGTACAAAGAAAAGATTTTCAATTGTTTTACTGACCTACTTAATTGTATTTTCTAAATAAACACAAATTCAGAATTTGATGGCTGCAACACACTCAACAAAAGTTGGGACAGAGGCATGTTTACCATTGTGTTACCACCTTTCCTTTTAATAACACTTTTTAATCATTTTGGAACTGAGGATACTAATTGTAGTAGATTTGCAATTGGAATTTTTGTCCATTCTTGCTTGATATAAGACTTCAGCTGCTCAACAGTCCTTGGTCTCCGTTGCCTGATTCTCCTCTTCATGATGCACCATACATTTTCAATAGGAGACAGATCTGGACTGGCAGCAGGCCAGTCAAGCACACGCACTCTGTCTACAAAGCCACGCTGTTGTAGCCCGTGCAGAATGTGGTCTGGCATTGTCCTGCTGAAATAAGCATGGACGTCCCGGGAAGAGACGTTGCCTTGATGGCAACATATCTCTCTCTAAAATCCTAATATATGCCTCAGAGTCAATGGTACCTTCACATACATGCAACTCACCCATGCTGTGGGCACTGATGCACCCCCCATACCATCACAGATGCTGGCTTTTGCACCTTTCACTGATAACAATCAGGATGGTCATTTTCATCTTTGGCTCGGAGAACTTGATGCCCGTTTTTTTTCAAAAACTAGCTGAAATGTGGACTCATCTGACCACAACACATGGTTCCACAGTCTTTCGGTCCATCTGAGATGAGCTCGGGTCCAGAGAACTCGCTGGCGTTTTTGCATAGAGTTCATGTATGGCTTCCTCCTTGCGTAATACAGTTTCAAGTTGCATTTCTGGATGCAGCGACGGACTGTGTTAAGTGACAATGGTTTTCCGAAGTACTCCCGAGCGCAGGTGGCTATAATTGTCACAGTAGCATGACGGTTTCTTAGGCAGTGCCGCCTGAGGGCTTGAAGATCATGCACATTCAACAGTGGTTTCCAACCTTGCTCTTTACGCACTGAGGTGTCTCTGAATTCTCTGAATCTTTTCACAATATTATTTTACTGTAGATGTTGAAAGACCTAAATTCTCTGCAATCTTGCGTTGGAAAATGTTTCTTTTGAACTAACAATTCTCTCACGAATTTTGGCACAAAGGGGTGAGCCACGACCCATCCTTGCTTGCAAAGACTGAGCCTTTGATGGATGCTACTTTTATACCCAGTTATGATACCTCACCTGCTTAATGTGGAGTCTTCCAAACCGGTATTACTTGAATATTCTGTGCACTTTTCAATCTTATTTTAACTCTGTCCCAACTTTTGTTGAGTGTGTTGCAGCCATCAAATTCTAAATTCGTGTATATTTACAAAATACAATAAAGTTGGTCAGTAAAGCTATTGAAAATCTTTTCTTTGTTCTTTTGTCAGTTAAATAAGGGTTCACGTGAACTAACATATCGCAGATTTTTGTTTTTATTGCATCTTGGAAAATATCCCAACTTTTCTGGAAATGGGGTTTGTAGATAGGCACACTGACGACAGAAAAATGGAGGGGTATGTGGCAGGGAAGGGTTAGATTGGTCTTAGAGAAGGTTGAAAGAGTGTGGAACGAGCTGCCAGTGGAAGTGATGGAAGTGGGTTCAACCTCAGCATTTAAGAGAAATTTGAATAAGTACAAGGATGGGAGGGGTATGAAGGGCTATGGTCTGGGTACAGGCTGATCGGATTAGGCAGAATAATGGTTTAGCACAGATGGCCTTTTTCTGTGCTGTGGTACTCTTATGACTCTAAAATTTCAGCACCACCTCATGGGCCAAAGGGCCTCAACTGTGTTGTAATGTTCTACTATGTTCAATGTTCAATGACTCAAAGACAGCGTAACATGTCACTGCAGCAGTGCAAAAGGATCAGCACAAAAAATCTGCTTCGTGAAAATTTGAGGTCTGTATCATAGAACAGTCAACATATTGTGGGAATATGTCAAATTTATTATCTCAATTGAGCACAGTTTATTTTCTTAAATGTGGGTCTGCAGAGAATTTAGAGAGTAGAGTCATAGTCATAGAAAATTACAGCACAGACTCTTCAGCCCTTCAAGTCCTTCCTACCCCCATTGACCTGCACCAGGACTATAGCCTTCCACACCCCTGCCATCCATGTACCTTTCCAAACTTCTCTTAAACATTGAAATTGAGCTCGCAGCACCACTTGCATTGGCAGCTCATTGCATAATCTCACAACCCTTTGAGTGAAGAAGTTTCCCCTCATTTTCCCCTTAAACTTTTCACCTTTCACCTTTAACCCATGACCTCCAGTTGTAGTCCCACTCAACCTCAGTGGAAAAACCCTACTTGTGTTTACCCCTATCCATATTACTCATAATTTTGTATTCAAAATATCAAATATCCTCTCAATCTTATATGTTCTAAGAAATAAATTTGTAGCCTATTCTTTCTTTCCATATACTGTAACTCATGTCTTCCAAAACTGGCAACATCCTTGTAAATTTTCTCTGTACTCTTTCCTGTAGGTAAATAACCAAAACTGCACACAATGCTTCAAATTAGGACTCAGTAGGGTCAGATTAGAGCATGTCCTCAGTAGTACAGTGTAAATAGTTCTATGGAAGAAGAAAGCTAAAAGCAATGACTACCGCCATCCTGAATCCATTCCTTTTTCATCTCTCCCCAACCCCAACTTCACAGAGGCAAGGGGTAGCAATCTTGGCCTTTGTGGCTCCAGCAATCTGTCAATGTTTCCTGCCATTACTTGGTGAGGCTGGTATGTTCCAGCTTTGGTAGATATGTAGTTAAGTACAGAAATCCAGGAACTTCAGTCAGTGGAACACTCTTACTGAACTTCAAATTTTTGCACATTATTTTCTCTGCAAGAATCATTACGTTTAATAGTGTAATAAATCATAATTATTTCCACATAGGCTCTCTAACACTGAAAAATTTGCTTTGTATGTGTGGAATATCATTCCCTAAGAAAAAAAATACATGTAAAACTAATTGATTATAAGAATAATATTTTACGATTTCTTTATATTTTAGTCATTTTAGTCCCATGTTTCTCCCGCAATATTTATGGCACATGACAGAAGTGTTAGAAACATTAGTGCTTTTTACTGCGTGGTTTTCTGTGTGGGTAAGCTCTTCAATCACATAGGCTCAGAGGTTGTGAATCTTATGCAAGCGGGTGCCCAAATTGACAATAATCTTCAAAAAAATTCTCTTGCATCCCATAGTAATTTTGAGCAGAGATGATCATTGATTAAGAAAAGATAAAATAAAACTTTATTTATCCCAAAGGAAATTATTGTTGCAAGGTTGCTCAGTCAGAAATATATAGTTTAAAATACAAAGTGTAAGCATTGACGTATGAAAAAGAAGACAAAATATGCATTAGAAAGTAAGAGTGCAAAATACAGATGTGCAATGAAATCACAAATGTATCTACTTAAGGAGGAGGAGTTGTAGAGTCTTATAGCCCCAGGGAGAAAGGATCTCCTGTTGCGTTCAGTGGTGCACCTTCAATAGAATCAGTCTGTTACTAAAGGTGCTTCTCTGTTTGTCCAGTATGTCATGGAGGGGGTGAGAGGGATTGTCCATAATGCTTCGTATCTTCTGCAGGATCCTCCTCCCAGACACAACCACCAGAGAATCCAGTTCCACCCCCAGAACCGAACCAGCCTTCCTGACAAGCTTGCTGATCATCTTGGCATCAGCTGCTCTCACCCTGCTGCCCCAGCGTAGAACAGAATGCTGGCCACCACTGAGTCGTAGAACATCTGCAGCACAGTACTGTAGATGTTGAATGACCAGAACCTCCTCAGGAAGTACAGTCGGCTCTGTCCCTCCTTGAACAGAGTCCCTGTAATTTCAGTCCAGTCCGGTCCAGTTTATTGTCCAGCTGAGTTCCCAGGTATTTGTAGTTCTGGACGACTTCTACATTCATTCCCTTGATGCAGGGTGCTTCTACCTTCCTGAAGTACACTACCAACTCCTTTGTCTTTGTGATGTTGAGCTGCAGGCGATTCAACCCACACCCCTCAACAAAGTTGTCCACCTCACTTCCGTTCTCAGCCTCTTGACCATGATACAGCCCACAACTGCCGAATTGCCCAAAAACTTCTGCAGGTGGTAGGACTCTGAGTTGTGTATGAAGTCCAAGGTGTAGGCGGTGAACAGGAAAGGGGGACTGGACAGTTCTCACATACTGTGGCCATCTGGACAGATAGTCAGTAAGCCAGGACTAACGATGACCAATATTTTATTTTGGAAGGGTCTCGGCCCGAAACGTTGACAGTGCGTCTCCCTATAGACGCTGCCTGGCCTGCTGTGTTCCACCAGCATTTTGTGTGTGTTGCTTGAATTTCCAGCATCTGCAGATTTCCTCGTGTTTACTAATCTTTTATATCCGGTTTGTTTGTATTTGGTTGCTTAGAGAGCACGCACGTAGAAGTTGAAGTCTACTTTTACTTTCTAATACTGATGTGTACACCAGGTCTGCAAGGATTTCAAAATGTATCATTCAATGTCACATGTTCTTGCAGTGGATTTAGCTGTCACCAGGCTGCGGTGAGATGTTTCCTGTGGAAACAACTTGCTGCTCCTCGGTTGCAAAAAAATTAATTCTTTGCTTCATTTGATAGTGAAGTTAATCATTATTATTCTTTTTATTTTGGGTTAGCTTAAAAGAACTGAGGGGTCGTAGTGCATGATATAGGTTTGACCCCTCTGCAAAGTTGCTCCTCTCTTTGAGGATGTTACTGGATGCCACATTGCAGGTTCCAAGATTTTTAACAAAGGGAAAATCCACGCCTTATTAATTATTGAAAGTATGGTCTTTGATTTCAATCCTATCAGTTTTCCAATTATTGTGGCTTCAGTCTTAAGTAATACCCTGAGCACTGTTACCAAGTGTTAAATCCAGAAGGAAGAATGCATCATATTGATATTTGTTAACTTACAGTTTGAAACTTACCCCAACTCTGCCAAATTCGCAGGCCAGGTCTAAGGGCGTCTTTCCAGCGACATCGACTATGCACGGGTTCGACTGATGTTGCAACAGCATCTCGGACTACCACAAGAGAAGACAAGACAAGAGCTTAGCTTGGTGCCTCATCATTTCCCCCATCCCCACTGCCATAACTTCAGGAGTAAAACTATCTCTGGGTGTTTAGCGAGTTTGGTTGAAGTTCTGGTGGAGAGGGAAGAGTCACCAAGAAATTCATCCTTAATGTCTAGAAGGGGAATAGCTGGAGAAGTCGCTTCCTGCTGTAGAAAGAAAAGCAGAGGGATTGAGAGTGAGTTCCCAGGTGATTCTAGACAGTAAGTAAGGTTGCTGATTGTTGTATTACTAAATCATAGAACAATTTTGCTTATGACCATGATTCTATCAAGCAACAATAGAACAAGTTCCAGAGTTGAAGTAATGATTCACATTTAGGTGAGGCAATACTGTGCAACTGTCTTAGATGCACATAAATGACTAGGGTGCCTAAAACTTTGCACGTGGTAGAGGTGTGGGGCAGGTGGCAGAGAAGGAGTGCCAGGAGAGGTGGGCACCCAGCCCTAAGCTGCCAGGCAAGGTCATTTGATTCCCAACAATTGGTTTATTGGTCATTACAGAATGTCTCTCTGATGCTTCCTGCTCCCTCCCTTCTCCGTTCCCCTTTTCTCAACGATGATTCCCCTCTCCCTGTCCCCTTCGCACTCTCAGTCCACAACAGAGGCCCGTATCAGAATCAGGTTTAACATCAGTCAGCAGTACAGTGCAATACATTAGACTACCACAGTACTGCGCAACTGTCTTAGGCACCCCAGCTATCTACATGTGCCTAAAACTTCTGCACACTGTAGGCTGAATATAACGTATGATGGATTAGCTGGGAGCATCTGAACACCACAGACACTGAAAACCTGAAAAACAAATGGAAAACACCTGGACCTGTGGCAATTTGGGCCAAATGTCTTGGACCGATGACCTTGCATCTTGATGCTGTGTTACCTTGGACAGTATGATTATGCGTGCCATTGAGATCAGGACTACCAGGAAGTCGAGCAAAACAAAAAACTGGTGGTGGAGCTCTGTGGGCTGAGCAGCACCTGTGGAAGGTCTCAATTCCTTCACCTCCACAGCTGCAACTTGACTTGCTGAGTTCCTCCAGCAGGTTGCTACTTTTTTTTGCTCCAGATTCCAGCATCTGCAGTTTATTGCATTTGCCAGAGTCATGGCTGTTGAACAGGACAAAGACACGCAAAAGACTATTTAATAGATTCCTAGTATGATAAGTCGGACTCTTGACCTCACAGTCTACCTCGTTATGACCTTGCACCTCATTGTCTACCTGCGCTGCACATTCTCTGCACACCTATCCGATAGATAGGTCATCGGATGACTAACTTACTTCTCCCCAAACAAATCCTTTGCTCCCAGTTGAAAGAAGGTCAGTGAGACCCTGATGGGCAAAAGGGTAATGCTTCAAAGATAACATCAAATTCAACATTACATCGAATAACTGAGAAGACATTGCACCCGGTAGATGCACCTGGAGGAAATCTGTCCAAGAGGGTGCTGTACTACGTTTGCCTCAGCGAACAAGTGATGGCTGTGAAAGGAGAGTCTGAACAACCCAAAGACCCAACCACTAACCACGGCCACCACTCACTCTTGCCCTCATTGCTGCAGAATAGGTGGATCCCGCTTTGGCCTCTACGGCCACTTGAGAACCCTGCAAAAGACAGCCCTTTAGGAGATCATCATTCTCGATGGCAATGGACCACGGAAGAAAGGGGAAAGGGGAGGAACACCAGAGAGAGGTGACGGGCAGCTAAGTAGTTAAGGTGAGAGAGAGAAATAGGAATGAGCGATGGTAAGGGAGAAGGGGCCAATCGAAGTGGGAATGGATCTGACTAACACAGTAACAGGGTGCCAGATTTGGGCAGTCAAAGGAGAATATTAAGGGGGAAAGACAAAGTAACGGAAGATTGTGGCAGCGCGGTAGCTTAGCGGTTAGCGCATCGCTTTGCAGCGCCAGCTCTAAGATTGGGGTTCAATTCCCACCATTGCCTATTAGGAATTTGTAGGTTCTGCCCAGGACTGTGTGGTTACATCAAGTGCTCTGGTTCCCTCCCACAGTCCATCTACTGGGGCGACGTGGTAGCGTAGCAGTTAGCTCGGGCTGTCAGAGTTCGGAGTTCAATTCTGGCGTCCTCTGTAAGTAAGTTTGTACATGTTTGTGCATGGGGTTTCATACTGGTTAGTAGGTTAATTGGTCATTGTAAATTGTCCCATGATTAGAGTAGGGTTAAATCAATGGATCGCTGGGCTACTCGCAGGGCCCACTTGAAGGACCGGAAGGGCTCATTCCATGCTGTATCTCCAAACAAATGAGTAAACACTCCAGATAGTTACAGGTAAGGGGTAGTGAGCTATGAGCATGCAATGTTGGCATTGATAATGTGGCTACAATTGCAGGCTGCCTAACACAATCCTCACTGTTTTGATTTGATGCAAATGACACATTTCACTGCATGTTTAAAGGTTTTGATGTGACAAATAAGGTTAACCTTTCATCTTTATCTTGTGAAATGTGCATATTTTGGTCCATGCAATATCAGCAGAATTTACAGCTTGTGAACAAGAGAACACATCTATAGTCATAGGATAATAATATAACATTGAGATCAGTCCTAATACAGCTCAGTGTTATTCAGAATTATTCAGGGATTGTGCACAGTACATTTAATACTCCTAGTGACAAGCACATTATAAAATCTATTGTAGAGAAATAACAGTTCAAAAGGTTAATCAGTAAGAATTTGCTGTTGAAATTCCTTCTTTCCCATAAGTTAAAGGTTTTGATTTTACTAATAACTGCTTGAATAAGAAAATACATTTTTTTTCTGTAGTGTTCTTCAGTTCTAAAGTGTTCTAGTTAAACGTGACTTCCCCCTCACAAATCTCCCCTGCACCCAGATATCCCTCCATTCGCTCATGGATGCCCCTCTCCCAGCCAACCGGGAAAGCTTTCACCCATCACCCCTTGCATCACACCCAGATACATCTCCTTCTTTGACACCCCCCCAACCCCACCATCCTCATACATTTTTCATTGCCAGAAGTGGCTCGGCCTGTTGAGTTCTTGCAGTGTCGTATTTTTATTCTGAGAACTTCTGACATCTTTGTCCAACACTGGTGGGGGACAGTTCCAACAGCCTTGGTAAGGAAGTGGGTGGAGGGGGAATTCCCACAAAATACATTTTTTGCAACAGAAAATAAATGTCCAGAGACTTCTGAACATCCCTGGGCATATCTGCTGATCTAATGATTTCTTTACATGTGGCATCGGCAATCTCCTATCAGAATCCTTCTTCTTCAGCTCTTTATCTTTTTCACCTATCACCCCACCCCCAGCTTCTCTCTTCATTACCCCCATCCCACCTACACTCCCCCTCACTTGGCTTCATCTATCACCTTTTAACTTGTATTCCTTCCCCTCCATCCCCCCCACCTTCTTACCCTTCTTCCTTTCCAGTCCTGATGAAGGACCTCACCCCAAAACATCATCTCTCTGTTCCTCTCCACAGACGCTGCCTGACCTGCTGAGCTCCTCCAGCATTCTGAGCATGCTTCTCTGGATTTCCAGCATCTGCAGAATCTCTTGTGTTTATGATTGGCAGGGCTAACTTTCTATTGTACCTGGTGGGTGAGGTACCTCATTGTGCATTGCACTTACAGTTCTGTTAGGTGGCAAGTTGTAGGATTTTGACTCAGCAAGGATGACGGAACAGTGATATTCTTTCAGCTCAGACTGGATTGCAGCTGGGAAGAAACCTGCAAGTTTTACTACAACACACACAAAGTGCCGGAGGAATTCAGCAGGTCCAGCAGCATCTACAGAAATGAATAAACAGTCGATGATTCAAGCTGAGACCTTTCTTCAGGACTAGAAATGAAGGGGGAAGATGCCAGAATAAAAACGGTGAGGGCGAGGGGAAAGAGGACAAGTTAGAATGTGATAGGTGAAGCCAGGTGTGCGGTAAAGGTAAAGGGCTGGAGAAGAAGGAATCTGACAGGGGAGTAAAGTGAAGCATAGGAGAAAGGGAAGGACAGGACCAAAGGGGAGGTGATAGATGGGAGAGAGGAGTTAAGAAGACACAGTGGGGAATAGAAGAGGGAAGTGGGAGCGAAAAATACTTTTACTGGAAGGAGAAATTGATATTTGTGCAATAAGGTTGGAGGCTACCCAATTGGAATATAAAGTGTTGATCCTCCACCCTGAGGGTGGCCTCATCTTGGCACAAGAGGAGGCGATGGACTGATGTGTCAGAATGGTAATGGGAGTTGGCATTAAAACGTTCGGCCACCGGGGAGTCCCACTTTTGGCGGATAGTGCAGAGGTGCTCAGCCCACACATCCCCCAATTTACAACGGGTATCGCCAATGTAGAGGAGGCCCCATCAGGAGCACCACACACAGCAGAAGACCCTAGCGTGTTTGCAGGTGAAACGTTGCCTCATCTGAATGGAGGTGAATGGGCAGGTGTAGCACTTTGGCTGCTTTCAGGAGTAAGTGCGGGGAGGGAGTTTAGTGGGGAGGGACAAACGGACAAGGGAATCATAGAGGGAGAGATCACTGCATGGAGGGGACAGGTAAAGGTATGTTAATGGTAGGATCCCTTTGGAGATGGTGGAAGTTGCAGAGAATGATGTATTTGAAGTTTTGGTACACCCCAGCATTCGCTTCCCTTCTAGATTGTAGCATTTAGGATATAATTGGCATACTTTTTGAATGATAAACTTTGTAATGTTGCATGGGCTGAGTGATGTCCAGGGCGATGGATAGAACATTAGCCAAACAAACGTCCTATCTGAACAGAAGAGATTCTGCAGATGCTAGAAATCTGGAGCAGCACTCTCAAAATATTGGAGGAACTCAGCAGGTCAGGCAGCATCTGCAGAAGCAGATAAACATGATGAAATGTCTCGGCCCAAAATGTCAATTGATTCCTTTCCTCTATAGAGGCTGCCTGGCTTGCTGAGTTCCTTCAGTACTTTGAGTGTGAAGCATCTTATCTGGACGCATCACAGCTCGACACGGCAACTGCTCTGGCCAAGCCGGCAAGAAATTGCGGAGTTGTGGAGTTGTCATCATGGAAATCAGCTTCCCTTCCATGGACTCTGTCTACACGTTTAGCTGCCTTAGTATAATCAAAGGCTCCTCCCACACTGGACACTCTCTCTTCTCCTTCTCCCAAAGGTTCAAACCAGGTTCAAGGGCAGCTTCCGTCCCGCTGATAGAAGACTACTGAATGATCATTAAAGATGTACATTTGACCTCACAATCTACCTCGTTATGGCCTTGGACCTTATTGTCTATCTGCACTGTACTTTCTCTAATGTAACACTATATTTTGCATTCAAAAGATTTAAAGTACATTTATTATCACAGAAAGTATAAATTAATAAACCTTGAGGTTTGCCTGCCTACAGGCAGCCACAAAGCAAGAAATCCAAAATAACCCAATTTAAAAAAAAAGACCAAAACCCAATGGCTATCTCAACGTACTGACGTGAGGAAATTACCCATATGGATGGCAAACAAAGGTTTTTCACTGCATCTTGGCACATTGGCAACAATAAACCAATGACCTTAGTGGATACTTTATTAGGTACACCTGTACACCTGCTTATTAATGTAAATATTTAATCAGCCAATCATGTGACAATAACTTAATGCATAAAAGCATACAGACTTGGTGAAGAAGTTCATTTCAGATTCAGATTCAGACCAAACATAGAATGGGGAATAAATGTGTTCCAAGTGACTTTGACTGTGGAAATAATTGTTGGTGCCAGACAGGGTGGTTTGAGTATCTCAGAAGCTGCTGATCTCCTGGGATTTTCACACACAGCAGTCTCCAAAGTTTACAGAGAAAGATGCAAAAAAATAAAAAAAACAAAGAATATCTAGTGAGTGGTAGCGGGAAAAAAATGGCTTGTTAATGAGAGAGAAACATAGAAACACAGAAAAACATAGAAAACCTACAGCACAGTACAGGCCCTTTGGCCCACAAAGCTGTGCCGAACATGTCCTTACCTTAGAAATTACCTTAGGCTATCTAGGTCAGAGGAGACTGGCCACACTGGTTCAAGCTGACAGGAAGGTGACAGTAACTCAGTGTCACAACACTGGTGTGCCAAAGAGCATCTCTGAATGCACAGCAGGTCAAACCTTGAAGTGGATGGGCTACAGTAGCAGAAAGCCATGAATGTACACTCAGTGGCCACTTTATTAGGTACCGTCTGTACCTAATAAAGTAGTCACTGAGCATTGGTTCCTAAGTCATAACTGGTGTCAAACGACCATGGAAAAGCTGAAGTCCAGCTGTTACACCCTTGACTTGTGTCTTGCAGATGATGGAAGGGTTTTGGCAAAGCAGGAGCCAGCTGCTGCAGTTCAGCTGGACTTCAGGTGACCAAGTTTCCAGTCAATAATGATCTTCAGGACGGCGGGGTAATCTAGTGACGGAGAAGCAAGGGGAATGCTAATGTTAGACTCACTCTCGGAGACGGTTACTTCCTGGCACATCTGCGGCATGAAAGTTAATTGCTAATCATCAGCCCCTGCTCATATGCTGTCCTGTACTTCCCGCATGCAGATATGAGTTGGTTCATGATGTGAAGGGCTGCGAATGAACCCGCCAACTGTGGGAATTATCTGCAGCCATCTCCTCCCAATCTGGCAAAGTACGTGAAAACACTGCACCGGGAATCTCATTCAGCAGAGTTTGGAGAACAGGCGGGGACAGATTTAGTACGTCACCAGCCTAATCGCTGTCAAGGGATATATAGACAAAAGTGCCAGAAAAGGGTCAGCAATATCTTGAAGGGCCCCGCACACCCTGCTCATGGATTGTTTGTCTCATTCCCATCAGGGTCTAGGCTATGCAGCGTCCATGCCAGGGTTACTGGATACAAAAACAGTTCCTTCCCCCAAGCCATCACACTGATCAACACCTCCACTTCATCTCCAGTCAGTCACCTTCTGTACACACACTCCTGTGCCTAGTGTCATTCTAGTCTATTAGACTGTAAGAGAGGGGAGCAGAATTAGGACATTTAGCCCATTGAGTCTGCTCTGCCATTTAATCATGGTTGGTTTATTTTGCCTCAGAACTCCATTCTCCTGCCTTCACCCCATAGCCTTCGATACCCTGACTAATCAAGAACCTCTCAACTTCTGCTTCAAATATACCCAATGACCTGGCCTCCACAGCTATCTATGGCAATGAATTCCACAGATTCTCCACCCTCTGGCTAAAGAAATTCCTCCTCATCTGTGTTCTAAAGGGGCATACATAACATACTTTATGTACGGGTACATGCAACCAGTCTATATCTATAAGCTAATCTTAAGATGTTCATATTAAATGTGTTTTTATTGAGCTCTTTATATTAATTGTTTTTTCTCAATGCTACATTTTGTTCTCTTCGTCACTTGTGTACTGATGAATGACGATGTAGTCTTGAATATGGATAGGTCATTACTGCCAGAGCCACTGAGGCTCTTCCAAAGGAGAAGGGAGAGAAGCGGAAAGACCCTGACAATAAGAATCTGTCTCTTCACAGAATACGAGGTTTTCCTTTTTGCCAGGGTCAATGGAATTACAGCTTATTGAAGAAGCAGCCAAGGACAATGACAGCTTGGAATTGGAGAAAGCGTGCAGCAGGGTTGGAAGTACTAAGATTATCAAATGCCTTTAGGGTACTGATGCACCATCAATAACTCTTGGAGACGTGAGGCGAGATATAGGCTTTTATTGGCTGGAAGAAAGAACAAGCAGCAATTGATCACCACACTGCATCCTGGAGACTGAGGGCCGGGCTCAGGCCTCCAATCACCTTTATACCGGGGTCTGTGGGAGGAGCCACAGGAGCAGTCAGCAGGGGGCGTGTCTGGACAGGTACATGTAGTTCACCACAGGTACTGAAATGACACTGACTCAGTCAGAACACAAAACTTTTTTTGGACATTTCTCTTGCAAATTCAAGACCCTATTGGACATTGATAATGTAAGATGCTGCAGGTGTAAAATGGAAGAGATGTGGTTGAGGGCAGTGATGGTGGTGGAGGAAGGGAAGCCCCTTCCTTTGAAATAGGAGGTCATGCACGTCTGCTCTTACCCCATCTTCCCGCTGCCCTTCCGAGGAAAGGGTTCCTCTTGTCCTCACCTACCATCCCACCAGCCTCCGCGTCCAGCACATAATTCTCTGGAACTTCCGCCATCTCCAACACATCTTCCCACCATCCCACTTTCTGGTTTCTGCAGGGATCAATCCCTATGTAACTCCCTTGTCCATTCGTCCCTCCCCACTGATTGTCCTCCTGGCACTTACCCTTGCAAGTGGAACAAGTGTTACACCTTTCCCTATATTTCCTCCCTCAGTACCATTCAGGGCCCCATACAGTCCTTCCAGGTGAAGCGACACTTTACATGTGAGACTGTTAAGGTCCTATACTGTGTCTGGTGCTCCCAATGTGACCTCCTGTATTTTGGTGAGACCTGGTGTAGATTGGGAGACCGTTTTGCTGAGCACCTTCGCTGAGATCGGCCAGAAGACGCGGGATCTCCCAGTGGCCACCCATTTTAATTCCACTTCCCATTCCCGTTCCAATATGTCAATTCATGGCTTCCCCTCCTATTGCAATGAGGCCACATTCAGAATGTAGGAACAGTACCTTATATTCTGTTTGGGTAGCCTCCAACCTGATGGCATGAACATTGATTTTTCAAACTTCCAGTAATGACATTTCCCCCTCTCCTTCATCATTCCTCATCCCCTTTCCCTCTCTCACCTTATCTCCTTGTTCCTACCCCCTCTTTCTTCCATAGCCTTCTGTTCTCTCCTATCGGATTCCCCCTTCTCCTGCCCTCTATCTCTTTCACCAATCAACTTCCCAGCTCTTTGCTTCATCCCTCCCCCTCCCGGTTTCACCTATGGCCTGGCATTTCTCTCTGCCACTCCCCCACCTTTCAAATCTACTCCTCAGCTTACTTTCTCCAGTCCTGCTGAACAGTCTTGGCCAGAAGCGTCGACTGTGCTTTTTTCCATAGATACTGCCTGGTCTGCTGAGTTCCTGCAGCATTTTGTGTGTGTGTTGCTCGGATTTCCAGCATCTGCAGCTTTTCTCTGGTTTCTGAGGAACCCATCCTCAGTGTTAAGAAGGGTCTGAGTTCATGTGTTTTTTTTGCATGGCTATGTTTTATTTTGAACACGTCGTGTATATTTTGCTGCTTGGTCCCAGAGAAACATTGTTTCATTTGGCTGTATCCATGTATGGTTGAATGATAATTAAACCTGATTTGATTTGATCTGAAGAGAGTCCGGGAGCGAATGAACAGGCTAGAAGTATGAGAAAACCGCACTAGCTAGGATATTTATCAGGTGCTGTCAGAGATGAATGTGCAGACTTGGATCAGGTTATTTCCCAGTAATTGGCTCGAATGCTGATACCAGCCTTCCAGCTGGCTACCCACCCAGCGATCTCTCTCTGATCCTGCTGCTGGAATCTGCAGTCCTCAGGCCAGGACATTGATGAGAGGCCCCAGGCATCCCTCTGAGCTGGGAGATGTCTCGTCTTGGGGAAGGGGCCTTGCGCTCAGTCCAAGGCTCAGCAGGAAGTGGTGGGATGGGATGGGAGATATACCCCTCACTTTAGAGAGTCAGAAACAAATTTGATTGCTCAGCTAAGATTCCACAGGAGTTAGAAATGTTGAAGCATTTCAAACTGGGAGAAGTGCTAGATGATTACTTTTTAATTTTCTTTTTACTGTACCCTTTCTCTCTGGTGATGGACTTGAAAGACTCAAGAGTGATGTTCGTCAGCTGCATCCTCATTTGGGAAGGGGGATGGGAAGTTATAGACTCAGAGTAGCAAAGCACAGAAACAGGCCCTTTGGCCCATCTGGACAATGCTGCCCTGCTCCAGCTGTTTCCGGCTTCATGTCTGTAAGCTTTGCGACTATTTGTCTTGCTGTGTGATGAACTGAGACTGTGGACCTACTCCGGACTTCATGCCTATGGAGTTAATTTTGCTCTGAATGCTGTTGCTTGCTTTTATTGTTTGCATGGTATGTTTTATTTTTTCTCTCTGCGCAATAGACCTTGGTCATTTTTAAAAAAAATTGGGTTCTTGTTTTGTGGCTGCCTGTAAGGATACGAATCTCACGGTTGCATAACTTTGAGAATAAATGTACTTTGAACTTTGGTCTACCTCGTCCCATCTATCTATCTATCTAAGAGGAGAGGAATTTGTGATGAGGTTGGAAACCAATCACAGATTGTTGAAGCCTCTTCGCACGCTCAACTCCTCTTTCTCACTGACACATCCAACTACCAATCCATCCACCCAATTACAGATTATTCTTCCTGGTTTTGGAATCACCCCAAATATAAATATAAATGTCTCCTTGATGCAGCCCTTTCAGACCCTGTCGAAAATGCGAGGGCTTTCATCTCATCGTATCTATATCTTCAGTCCTGGGCCAAATCTTCAGAATTGGACCTTTCCCCATAATTCCTTCTGTTCAGTTCCAGTGGCATTCTTGTAAATCCATCTTCCACTTTCTCCAGTGGCTCTATATTGTTCACGCCGGAAGAATGAAGTTGAAGGAGGGGAGTGATGAGGCAACGGTGGTGAGCTGTGGGTGAGCAGGACGAGTGACAGCCTCGTCGGACACTGCTCCCGCTACTGAACCCATTCTATCTGCACAGCTGCAGAAGGTCACACATGAAACAGTGGAACAATCCCATCACACTGGGCAGAGGGCTCTGCAATGCGACAATGCAGTTCCTCCTGTTGGCATCTCCTTGGTATTCCTTGTCATCATGCAGCATTGTATTGGGAATCACTTCAGGATTTAGGAGTCTGCGGACTTATGGTAAAAATCAGTGTATAATTTCCACTGGTGTATAAGTTGCAGCTTGCTTCAATTTTTAAAAAGAGCACAATTCTTAGGTTTAAGATACATTTAGCTTTCTTCTTCAAAGTACAGGTAATATTTTTAATTTAAATTGCATTAAAACATTCGTTATGCTTCACAGTTTCATTGCTTTAGGTAAGGTTAGATAAGGGTCTTTTAAGAGCCTCTTAGATAGGTACATGGAGCTTAGAAAAATAGAGGGCTATGCACTAGGGAAATTCTAGGCAGTTTCTAGAGTAGGTTACATGGTCAGCACAACATTGTGGGCTGAAGGGCCTGTAATGTGCTGTAGATTTCTAAGTTCTAAGTTCTAAACGGTGAAATCACAATGAAAATACAAAAGGCTTTTGCAAGAAAAAAAGATACATAGTACCTAGCTTAATTTAATTTGATCACTGGACCAAAGTACAGGTGTGAACAACACTTATTCAAACCTTTACAAACTACCCAGAAAGTTGACCTTTACATTTTTCTATGGCGATATATCCAGAAACCTTGATTTCAAAGTTCTTCTACTTAACCAATAGGTTCCAAGAATACAGCTGCGTAACTTGACTTAGAAGTGAATTGTAAGACTAACTGCAGATGTGCCTATATCTACACAGTGATCTATGACATAGAACATAGAAAATACAACACAGGAACAAGCCCTTCGACCCATGATATTGAGCTAAACTATTTAAACTAGTAATTAAATAACTTTAAGGTATTTGGAGGAAACTATTGGGGGGGAATGTCAGAGGTAAGTATTTTACACAGAGTGACGAGCGCATGGAACGCCTGTCAGGGGTAATGGTCGAGGCAGATACATTAGGGACATTTAAGAGACTCTTATACTCATGGATGAAAGAAAGTGGGGGCTATGTAGGAGGGAAGGGTTATATTGATCTTTGAGTAGGCTGAAAGGTCAGCATAGCATAGTGGGCCAAAGGGCCTGTACTGTTCTATGCTCTATGGTTAAATGCCTAACTAAATGAATCCCTTCTGTTGTTCTAAATGAATCCCTTCTGCCTACATAATGTCCATATTGTTCCATTCATTGAATATTCATGCTCCTCTCTAAGAGCCTCTTGACCACCTCTTAAACACCAGAGATTATGCAGATGCTGGCTATCTTAGGCTACATCCGCACTGCACTGGATAAACCGTAACCAAAGCTTTTTCTCTTTGTTTTTACCCTTCGTCCACACTAAAACGGCGTTTTCATTCCCCGAAACCAGAGCTTTTCAGGAACGCTTTCCAGGGTGGGTATTTTTGAAAATGCCGCTCGGGCAGATCAGTGTGGACGGGGTAACTGGAGAAATCTGAAAACACTGTCATGAGAGATGGTGACGGCAGCACGCCATTTCATTGTTTTCTTGAATGCATCCTAACAATTTCAGAACAGACGGCAACGAGACTGAAGCCAGAAGAGTTAGAAATGTACTCACCAAATTCTTTGAAATAAGTATACTGTACTCATTCTGCCCTGTTTTCTGTCCTTGCTTGTATGAAGGTGGTTTACCTATTTATGCAAGTACTTCTCTGACAATAGATGTGTAACAGCCTAGTGTAACATTGTATGGAAATACAAGATAACACCGATGCAGACATGTTTTATACATTTAACAAGGTGCTTTATTCAAGCAACAGAGTTAGTCAGTTTTTCAATGTTTGTCGTCAGCCGGGTCCGTGAACTCCCTGTTGGTTGCCTTCATACACTTCAGTATTTGTTTTTTTACTTTTAAATCCTCCTGCGTGAGAGCCAACTGCTGCCCGTCGTTTAAGTTTTTCTAGTCTGTAACTGAACAAACACGCACCGTCTTTCACAGCGAGACACCAAACATGTCGCTTGTTTTTGGTAGATGTGTCCAGTGCTTACGCAGTAGGAGAAGATTCGATGAAATCTCCGTTTCAATGTGGACAGAGATATTTTAAAAAACGCATAGTATGGACGCCTATCGTTTTTACTCGAAACCGGCGTTTTCAAAATTATCCGGTCTAGTGTGGATGTAGCCTCAAGCTCCTCCGGAATTTTGTGCTTGATGAACTCCTCTAACATTTGTCGCCACTGTCACCCCTGGCAGAACATTCCAAGCAGCCACCATGCTCTGTACAAAGCATCTTGCTCCATACCATCTTCTTTGAACTTTCCCTCCCGCTCACTTTAAAAGCATGCCCTCTGGTATTAGGCATTTCATCCCTGGAGAAAATGCCTTTCAAAATCTTACAAACCTGTATTAAATCACCCTGCAGTCTCCGTCACTCCAGAGAAAACAACCCACGTTTGTCCAACCTCTTCTTTTAGCACCAAGTTCAAAGTAAATTCTATTATCTAAGTACATATGCTCCCCTCAGAGAATTATCGATCAGGCTGTTGACTGTAGTTCAAAACAAATGTAGCTCATATTGGCCTCCTTCAGTTTACTGAGATTATGCCCATTCTCTCTTGCTGCTGATTGGCGTGTTTGATATCCATGTTACCGTTTTCCGAGTGGAGAGACCTATTGGTTTTTTTGTGTGTGAAGGAGGGGTTTGGGGGTTTGGGCTTTGAAGTTCTTGTTGCTGTTTTTCCATGTGGGTGAGATTTTAGATTTTCTGGGCGAGGGAGGGGGGCTGGGGATTTGGGGTTTGATGTTTCAGATGCTGTTTTTCCGTGTTGAGTCACTTGTTAGATTTTTGTGTGCAAGAGAGGGATTAGGAGTTTGTGGGGGTGGGGGGGTTGATGTCTTTCTTTTGTGGACTTCCATGGTTTTCTTTGTTTTGTGGCTATCTGTTGAAGGCGAATCTCAGAGTTGTATACTGCATACATACTTTGATATTAAATGAACCTTAAAATATATATGTCAGAGTGTACAGAGAAGATTTACCAGGATGTTGCCTGGTTTGGAGAACAAGTCAGAGAACAATGAAGCAAGGTTAGCAGAGCTGGGACTTTTCTCTTTGAACCGTAGAAGAATAAGAGGGGACTTGATAGGGGTCTACAAGATTATGAGAGGCATAGATAGGGTGGATAGTCAGTACCTGTTTCCCAGGGCACCAATAGCAAACACCAGAGGGCATATGTACAAAATTAAGGGAGGGAAGTTTAGGGGAGATATCAGGGGTAAGTTTTTTACACAGAGGGTTGTGAATGACTTGCCAGGGATGGTGGTGGAGGCTAAAACCTCTTGACAGGCACATGGATGAAAGAAAAATGGAGGGTTATGGGGTAGTGTGGGTTTAGTACTTTTTTTTAAGGATGATATGGGTTGGCACAACATGGAGGGCTGAAGGGCCTGTACTGTGCTGTAGTGTTCTATGGTTCTATGGTCACCATATATGTGGCAAACTATGTGTATACCTGTCTGGACACGCTCCTCTGCTGACTGCCCCTGTGGCTCCTCCCACAGACCCCTGTATAAAGGGAATTGGAGGCACTGCTCCTCCCTCAGTCTCCAAGATGTCGTGGTCACGTTTGCAGCTAATAAAAGCCTATCTTTTGCCTCCCATCTCCGAGCGTTATCGATGGTGCATCAATACATAACCCAGAGATCAGTAGTGAGATGTGATAACTGTTCCAATAACGTGAGCACGTCCATCCATGAGGGTACTGCGTGCATATGCATTACTTCAAACAGCTTCTTATTTATTTTAGAGTTTGCTCAACTGAATGACCTTTGAACATTACAAGGAACCAGAAGCCTTGTTGGGGTAAGGAATGGAAGGTGAGACCCTGGGCTTTGTTAGGGGAGGAGTAAGCTAACCTTGGGTGGACCACCTCAGGGTCCAGGCACCACTTCACAAACTAAAACACTGACATTTCCCGAGTTTTCAAAAATGGCACTGTGCACTGGAGCAATAGGTCTTGTTTAGTTTGCCTGCTGCTTTGATCTGGTTCAGAAGAACGTTTACGATGTTCTTTGAAAAGCAAAAACTCCCAGCAAAGGAGACCAGGCTGGATAGGAGATTCCAAATGAATGGACATTCCCAATTGGTATCAAATGCTCTCCATTCTTCTGCATTTTTAAAATCTGACTACATTTCAGGAAGCAGACTCCTTTGGTTGGGCCAGTGTTTAATGTCTATTACACAGTGCTTCTGACTCAGCAGGCCATTTCAATAGCCAGCCACCACCATTGTTGTGTCATCTGTGCATTTACTGGTCATACCTCTTCCATTCATATCCATTTAAATTCCAGAGCTTAGATTTTACAGATACAGTGATGGGAATCGGAATCAGAATCTGGTTTAATATCACTGGAATATGTCATGAAATTTGCTGTCTTCACAGCAACAGCACAATGTGATACATAATTATAGGAAAGATGTTTACAAAGTAGAGAGAGTACAGAGGAGATTTACTAGAATGTTACCTGGGTTTCAGCACCTAAGTTACAGAGAAAGTTTGAACAAGTTAGGTCTTTTTTCTTTGGAGTGTAGAAGGCTGAGGGGGGATTTAAAATTATGAGGGGGATAGATAGAGTTGACGTGGATAGGCTTTTTCCATTGAGAGTAGGGGAGATTTGAACAAGAGGACATGAGTTGAGAGTTAAGGGGCAAAAGTTTAGGGGTAACACGAGGGGGAACTTCTTTACTTAGAGAGTGGTAGCTGTGTGGAGCGAGCTTCCAGTAGAAGTGGTAGAAGCAGGTTCAATTTTGTCATTTAAAAAAAAATTGGATAGGTATATGGACAGGAAAGGAACGGAGGGTTATGGGCTGAGTGCAGGTGGGTGGGACTAGGTGAGAGTAAGCGTTCGGCACGGACTAGAAGGGCCGAGATGGCCTGTTTCCGTGCTGTAATTGTTATATATAATGATAGAAAACTCTGTGAAGTACAGTATACATTTTGTGTATGTATATATAATATATATACTTACACACAAAATAGATAAATTGAACAAGCAGTAGAGTGGCACAGTAGCGTAGTGGTTAGCACATCGGTTTACAGTACCAGTAACCCAGGTTCAATTCCTGCTGCTACCTGTAAGGTATTTGTATGTTCTCTCTGTCACTGAGTGGGTTTCCTCTGGGTGCTCTGGTTTCCTCCCACAGTCCAGAGACTGTGGTACTGGTTGGTAGGTTAATTGGTCATTGTAACCTGTCCCGTGATTAGGTGAGGGTTGCTGAGCAATGCAGCTCGAAGGGCTGCAAGAGCCTACTCCACTTTGTATTCCAATAAGTAAACAATAAATAAATAAAAATAGAAATTAAAAAAAGAGAATTGAACTAGTTTCTCTGGTCAACGGTTAAGTATTCTGTTCTTTGTCCATTAATCTAACTTGTATGCTATTCTGTTACCTTCCAAATCTCTGGGAGTTTCTACGATCAATTTTAGAACCTAGAGAGCAGTTAACCATCTGATGCAGTTCTTAAACAGGGAGCAACTCTAAAGCAACAGACTCCCTTTTGCAGCATTGCAACACACTTTATAGAATCTGATCATCAAAGAAAGGAAAGGACCATTCATTCCATAAGATCATAAGACATTGGAGCAGAATTAGGCCATTCAGCCCATCAAGTCTGCTCTGCCATTGCATCATGGCTGAATTATTATCCCTCTCAACCCCATTCTTCTGCCTTCTCCCTGTGTCCTTCGATGCCCTTACCAGTCAAGAATGTATTAAGCTCCACTTTAAATGTACCCAATGACTTGGCCTCCACAGCCATCTATGGCAATAAATTCCACAGATTCACCACTTTCTGGCTAAAGAAATTCCTCTTCATCTCTTCAAATGGATGCCCCTCTATTCTGAGGCTATGCCCTCTGGTCTTCGACTCCCCTACTATCGGAAGCATCCTCTCCTCATCTATTCTATCTAGACCAATGGTTCCCAAGCTGGGGTCCATAGGAGTCCATGGCATAAAAAAATGCTGGGAACCTTTGACTTAGACCCTTCAATGATCGACAATCCTTTATGTCTGTTTCAGGAAGAATGTCCCAATTAGTTTGAGATCCCAATAAATGAGATTTTTTTCCATGTAAAATTGTACAGTATTTGTCTTTATAAAGTTACTGTTGAAACTGTTTATACAGTGTGCCTGAACACATGTCACCATTGCAAAAAAAACTTGCCTCCTCTGCCCTCTGGTTCATTTACCCATTAGGTTCAACTACCAGGTAAAGTGGAAATAATTCATCACTTTATATTATTTATTGGATTGTTTACAGGGTTATGCACACACACACTCACAAGTAATGGTTGTGCCAATGGATTGTCCTTTCCCCAATGAAATATAGTTAGCCCAATAAATCAGTCAGGTTGCAAGTATAATTTAATCATCTTTCCATCTCAGTCTAGGGAAGGACACAAAATAAAAAAACAATCATCTTTAACTTGGAAATTCTCTCCTCACCACTTCATAGTGTCCATGCTGGGCAGCCAGATGCAGTGGGATCTGCCCTTCCTCCGATTGTGAATTCACGCTCGATGCTGCCTTCAGAAGCATTTTCATCGGCTCCGCCTTCCCCTGCCACGCAGCGTAGTGTAACGGTCTCATTGCTGTAACATAGAACCAGAAGCACGTCAACAGAACCAGGCTCAAGGACAGCTTCCACCCAGCCGCTATAGGACTATTGAACGGTCCCCTCGTATGATAAGATGGACTCTTCACCCCACTCGACCAAAAAGACCACGACTTTGTCATTGGGTTTGGAGGCTTGTGTGCCTCAATGACCCTGAAAGCTATGTTAGCTGGTGTCAGGGTCTTGTGCTTTGACTCCAGGTAGGGTCACCCATGCCAAACAGGTCAAAGGGTAGAGGTCAGACTAAGAGTGGTCCATTGTCCTCTAGGTTCAGGTGTTCAGCTTATGGCTACAACCCTGACTGGCCAAAAAAAAATTGTTACAGAAAGAGCAATGAAAGAAGCCTTCATTGCTGCCCTAAACAACAACAGCGTAATGGACAGTAAGTAAGTAAGTTCACCTCACAATCTAATTTGTTGTGGCCTTACACCTTATTTCATTTTCTCTGTAACTATGACATTTTATTCTGCACTCTGTTACTGTTTCCTCTTGAACTACATTGATAGGCTGATGTGAATGACAGCATAAAAATCAGTTTTTCACTGTACCTCAGTACATGTGACAATAATAAACCAATTCAACTTATTTTGAATTGGACTCAGAATTGGTTATGTGCTCCCTTAAGGCCATTCTGCCAGTCAATATAATCAGGCGTGATCGAAACATCACTTCTCGCCCTTTCTTCGTAATCGTTGACTCCCCTGCAGTACAAATCTGAGGTGGCACGGTACCATAGTGGTTAGCACAACACTTTACAGTACAGGCGACCCAGGTTCAATTCCCACCGCTACCTGTAAGGAGTCTGCATGCTCTCCCCGTGACCACATGGGCTTCCTCTAGGTACTCCAGTTTCCTCCCACAGTCTAAAAACTTACCAGGTGGTAGGTTAATCTGTCATTGTAAATTGTCCCATGATTAGGCCAGGATTGAACTGGGGGATTGTGGGCAACGAGGCTCGAAGGGCCAAAAGGGCCTACTCTGTACTGTATCTCAATAAGTAAATAAAATAAAAAAAATAGTCTATATATTCAACAACTCTGACTCCATAGCTCTATGTAAAAGAGAATGCTAAAGATTTATCCTGGTGAAGAAATTCCTTATCACCATCTTAAATAAACAACCCTTAAATAAAACTGTATTAAGTTTTGATTTCCCTAACCCAGAAGAATCATTTGCTAGGCATGTCAGAATCTTACATGTTAAATGTCAGCTAACGTACTTCTAAGTCCATTGGGGATAGGCCAAACTCACTGAAGCATGCCTCTTCGATGACTCCTTCTTCAGTGAACTCTCTCTGAACTGCCGCCTTTACAAAGACATGCTTCTTTATACAATGCTGACAAAACCACACTCCAAAATTGCTCTCACCGAGACCCTGCTCTCCTAATCAGCTGCAGCCTGTTTAGGGAAGGTGGTGGAAGATTATACCAACAGCTCACCTCAAGAGTCAAATTTTCAGTACTAGGCAATCTAATAATTTGTCATAAAATACTGTGGACAAAATGTTTTAAAGCTATTATTCCACAAACTGTAGATAACTTCCCTTATCTAATCTAAATCGTATTAAATACTAATTAAATGATAAAAATCTACAAGACCATGAGATACAGGAGCAGACATAGGCCACTTGGCTCATCAAATCTGCTCTGCCATTTTATCATGGCTGACTTATTATTCCTCTCAATCCATTCTCCTCTCTTCTCTCTGTAACCTTTGACATCCTGATTAATTGAGAACCTATCAAATATAATCGATGAGTTAGCTGTCTTTGTTTATGAATTTCACAGATTCACTATCCTCTGGCAAAAGGAATTCCTCCTCATCTCTGTTCCCTACTATAGGAAACATCCTCTCCACATCCGGTCTATCTAGGACTTACACTAATCAATAGGTTTCAAGGAGATCCCCCTCATTCTTCTAAACTCCAGTGAGTTCAGGCCCAGAGGCTTCAAATGCTCCTCATATGTTAACCCTTTCATTCCCGGTATCATTCTTGTGAACTTCCTCTGGATCCTCTCCAATACCAGGTTATCTTTTCTTGGATAAGTGTCCCAAAATGGCTCAGAATAATCTAAGTACCATCCAACTACTACCTTATAAAGTTTCAGCATAACATCCTTGCTTTTGTATTCTAGTTCTCTCAAAATAGATGTTAACATTGCATTTGCCTTCCTTACCACAGACTCAATCTGCAAGGTAACCTTCGGAGAATCCTACACAATGACTCCCAAGTCCCTTTGAACCTCTGATTTTTGAATTTTCTCCACATCTAGAAAATAGTCCATATCTCTATTTCTTTTCTTTCTTTTTCAATCTTTTTATTAATTTTCACATATACACAAAAAAAACATAACATAATAATGAGTAAATTATGAATACAATAGACTTGAAATCACGTTGATAATAAGATAACAATATCCTATTAAACATCAACGGAAGAAAATACCTTAATCAATCAAGTCCATATGATTATATATGAAAAAAAAACAAAAATAACCATTAAAAAAGAGAAAAAAAATTTGAAAATATGTGAAAAAAAAGTATATATTAAGAAAAATAAAACTCTAAACTAAACTAACATGGGCAATAATAATAGTTTACAAGTATATGATAGTGTCAACAAACTCCAGAACTCCATACCTGAACATGAATAAGCAGAAAGAAGGTCTGGAAATGGCCAAATTAATTCATATGAAAATGTCGAATAAACGGTCTCCAAGTTTCTTCAAATTTAATTGATGAGTCAAAAATAGTGCTTCTAATTTTTTCCAGCCTCAAATAAGAAATAGTTTGAGAAAGCCCTTGAAACGTGGTAGGAGGATTTACTTCTTTCCAATTTTGTAATATAGACCTTCTGGCCATTAATGTTACAAAAGCAATCATTCGTCTGATTGAGGGGGAAAACTGATTACCATCTTCATTTGGTATGCCAAAAATTGCAGTAATAAAATGAGGTTGTAAATCTATATTCCAAATTGAGGAAATAGTAGTAAATATGTCCTTCCAGTAATTATGTAAAGTGGGACATGACCAAAACATATGGGTCAATGAGGCCACTTCTGAATGACATCTGTCACATTGAGGGTTAATATGAGAATAGAATCGAGCAAGTTTATCTTTAGACATATGAGCTCTATGTACAATTTTAAATTGTATTAAAGCATGTTTAGCACATAAAGAAGAAGAATTAACCATTTGCAAAATTTTTTCCCATTTATCTGTTGATATATTATATCGAAGTTCTTTTTCCCATTCTTGTTTAATTCTAACTGATATTTCTGGTTGTATCTTCATAATCATATTATAAATAAAAGCTACTAATCCCTTCTGACAAGGATTTAAGGTAAAAATCAAATCTGTAAAGTCCACCAAAGTTGAATTAGGAAAAGATGGTAAAACTTTATGTAAGAAATTTCTAATTTGTAAATATCTGAAAAAATTAGATTTAGGTAATTCAAATTTGTTGGAAAGTTGGTCAAATGACATCAAAGTATCTTCAAAAAAGAGATCACGAAAACATTTTATACCTTTCCTTTTCCATATGTTAAAAGCTTGATCTGTCCAAGAGGGTTTGAAAAAGAAATTAAGTAAGATAGGGCTATCAAGAACAAAGTTTTTCAAAGTAAAAAACTTACGAAATTGAAACCAAATTCGTAATGTATGTTTAATAACAGGATTAGATATTTGTTTATTAAATTTAACTAAATCAGCAGGAAGACAAGAAGCAAGAACAGAGAATAGAGAATATCCCTTTACCTCATTGCATTCCAAATTTACCCACTGTGGGGATATCTCTATTTCTACCAGGGTGCATGACCATACACTTCCCTGCACTATATTCCATCTGCTCCTATTTGCCCATTCTTGCAATCTGCACCCTTCTGCAGACTCCCTGTTTCTTCATCCTCACCTTCCCATCCACCCATCTTTGTATCATCTGCAAACTTCACCACAAAGCCATCAATTCTATCATCCAAATCATTGGCACATTTCGTGAAAAGAAATGGTCCCAATACTGACTCCTGCACAAACCCAATAGTCACCAGCAGCCAATCAGAATAGGCCCCACTTATTCAGACTCTTTGTCTCCTACCAATCATCCAATCTTAGACCATAATACCATAAGGCCTATGAGAAGAATTAGGCCATTCAGCCCATCAAGTCTGCTCCGCCATTCCATCATGTCTGATCCTGGATCCCTCTCAACCCCATTCACCTGCCTGCTTGCCATAACCTTTGATGCCTTGACCAATCAGAAAATAATCAATTTTCACTTTAAGTATACACACAGCCATCTGAGGCAGAGCACTCCACAGATTCACTACTCTCTGGCTCAAAAAAAAGTTCCTCCTTACCTCTGTTCTAAAGGGTCACCCCTCGATTTTGAGGCTGTGGCCTCTAGTTCTGGATACCCCCACCAGAGGAAACATCTTCTCCACATCTATCTTATCTAGTTCTTTCAACATTAGGTAGGTTTCAATGAGATTCCCCCACATTCTTCTGAATTCCAGTAAGTATAGGCCCAAAGCTGCCAAGTGCTCCTGGTATGTTAACCTCGGCATTCCCAGAATCACCTCTCCATGCTAGTATCTTTCCTGTAATACCATGGGCTCTTATCTTGTTAAGCAGCCTCATGTGAGGCACCTTGTCAAAGGCCTTCTGAAAATCCAAGTAAATGATATCCACTGCCTCTCCTTTGTCTATTCTGCCTGTTATTTCCTCAAAGAATCCCAACAGGTTTGTCAGGCAAGATTTCCCCTTAAGGAAACCATTCTGACTTTGGCAAATTTTGTCACGCGCCTCCAAGTACCACAAAACCTTATCTTTAATAACGGGCTCCATGATTTTATTATTCATACAGAGAATATGGACATTGTGGTCAGGCCTACGTAAAGTGGCCACCCTGAGCTGACTGGCTTGCTGGATCAACTCAAGTAGGGTTTCCCAATCACTGCCATTGACTGAGTTGTCTGTGGGCCCCAAGTTAGGAACCCATAAACTGAAGGAATACTGATCCATATTGGTGAGTCTGGAGTGATCGATGGGCCAGATTGGTTAAGAACAGCACCTTTCCTTCCCTGACAGACATTTGCTGATTAAGCTGCTGTCTAAATGATGTACAAGTATCTCCTTTCCCCAGCATGGAAAGTTACATGAAAAGAAAATTGGACTCTTTCTCATACTTAAATTATTGCAGAACATTTTTGCTTCTAGGGATCGGAGATGTGAAATTAGGATAAAATTCTGGAAAGAGACAAAGGTGAAATCTTGGATTGTAACTAATCAATCCTAACTTCAGAGAGATTTTATGAAGTGCTTCACATCTCAGCATTTCAATGCTGTGAAATAGAAAAATAATGAAGTCATTTTTAGCAAGGAACTACTTTTCCCCTCTGAATATTCAATGATTTTCGAATTACCGCTCTTTTGTAACATGAAATATGAAGATTTGGCATTGCTGATGCCAAGCCAACAGGAGGTTACGTGTAGGATTATACACCTGCACTGGAGAAGTGCATCCAGTTCATGAAGGTAAGGAGGTTTGGCTTGTCACCGAACACTCCAACACACCTCTACAAACATACTTTTTAAAGTATCCTGACTGTTTGCCTCATGGTCTGATATGGCAATTGGAACGCCCAGGAGCGAGAGAAGTTGTGGACTCAGCCCAACAGGTCGTGGGCACATCCCTCCCTCCTATCGGTAGGACCTCCAAGAGACACTGCTCAAGAAGGGAACATCCATCATCCAAGATGCCCACTGTCCAGCCCATGCCATCTTCTCGCAGCTACCTTTAGGCAGGAGGTACAGAAGCCTGAAGTCCCACACTAGCTGGTTCAAGGTCTGCTGCTTCCCTGCAGTCAATCAGTTCTTGAAGCAACCAGCACAACCTTAATCATTACCTCAGGGAACAACATTGTGACCACTTTGCTCACTTTGTCGTGCCTTTCTCGTCTTCAGTCCTTTCTACAATGCTTGCCATAGCATTAGTAGTTCTTTTGAAATGCATCACATCACACTTAACAGGATTACCTTTCATCTGCTATTGCCTTGCCCACCTTACTGATTGCCCCATATCATCATAGAACTACAGTGCACAAGCAGGCCCTTTGACCCATCTAGTTCATTCCGAAGACTTTGATGCTGTCTGCTCCCATCGGCATGCATCTGAAACCATAGCCCTCCATGCCCCTCCCATCCATGTACTTATCTAAACTTCTCTTAAATGTTGACGTTGAACCATCACTTCCTCTGACACACTGCCATCACTCTCTGAGTGAATTTTATCCTCAATGTCCCCTTTAAACATTTCACCTTTCACCCTTAACTCATGACCTCTAGTTCTAGTCTCACCCAACCTCAGTGGAAATCACCTGCTTCCTTTAGAATGAGATCCTCTTCGCAATCATGAGCATTATCACTTTATTTTATTTGTGTATTTACCACTCATACCTCTTCCATCCATATCCCAATTATTAACGTACAGTAAATAGGAAGCAGTAAGGGTCTGAGCAATGACACAATGGTCATAGGCTTCCAATCACCAAGCACCTCTCTACTTTTCAACACGTACAAACAAGCTGGATGAACTCAGCAGGTCGGGCAGCATCCGTTGAAACGAGCAGTCAATGTTTCGGGCCGAGACCCTTCGTCAGGACTCAAGGGTCTCGGCCCGAAATGTTGACAGCTCGTTTCAATGGATGCTGCCTGACCGGCTGAGTTCATCCAGCTTGTTTGTACGTGTTGATTTGACCACAACATCTGCAGTGTACTTTGTGTTTACCCCTCTACTTTTACCTTCTGCCTCTAATTACTGAGCCAATTTTGGATCCAATTTAGCACCTCAACTTGAATCCCTTAAGCTCTAAGCAAAGTCCCAAACGGAATGTTATTTGTTCTCATGTAGGTCACATCAACTGCACTATCCTATTATCTCTGAAAAATTCAGTCAGATCAAGTTCTATCCCAGGCAGGATTCCCTTCCAGCACACCATGCTTACTGTTTTTCATTAATCCCAACCTTTCCAAGTGCAGATTAATCATGTCATGTAGAAATTTCTTCCAGTAACTTTCTTACACTGACATTAGTCTCCTGAGACTGGATTTGAATGGTGCAACCCCAATATCTTTCCTGAATAAAGCCATACAGTTCATAATTTTCCTGCAAACTCTGCACTTTAACTCGGACTCTTCATGCATATCTTGCTCCTGTCACTAACTTGATTAGGGTTAGTAAATTGTAGGCATGTTATAAGACCATAAGACATAGGAAAAAGAATTAGGCCATTTGGCCCGTTGAGTCTGCTCCAATATTTCATCATGCTTGATTCATTTTCCTTCTCATCCCCAGTCTCCTGCCTTCTCTCTGTAACTTTCATGCCCTGACTAATCTCGAATCTATCAACCTCTGCCGTAAATGTATCCAGTGACTGGGCCTCCACACCTGGCTGTGGTGATGAATTCCACAGATTCCCCACTGTATGTTGGTGCTGGAAGTGTGGCAACACAAGTGGGCTTCCCCCAATGCAATCTTCAGTCCGTGTTGGTCATTGACATAAACAACGCTTTAATTACACTTTTGATGTGCATGTGACACAAGTTAATCTCTCTCTTTATTCTTTATAACCATATAACAATCACAGCACGGAAACAGGCCATCTTGGCCCTCCTAGTCCGTGCCGAACCCTTAATCTCACCTAGTCCCACCTACCCACACTCAGCCCATAACCCTCCACTCCTTTCCTGTCCATATACCTATCCAATTTTACCTTAAATGACACAAATGAACTGGCCTCTACTACTTCTACAGGAAGCTCATTCCAGACAGCTATCACTCTCTGAGTAAAGAAATACCCCCTCATGTTTCCCTTAAACTTTTGCCCCCTAACTCTCAAATCATGTCCTCTCGTTTGAATCTCCCCTACTCTCAATGGAAACAGCCTGTTCACGTCAACTCTATCTACCTCTCTCAAAATTTTAAATACCTCGATCAAATCCCCCCTCAACCTTCTACGCTCCAATGAATAGAGACCTAACTTGTTCAACCTTTCTCTGTAACTTAAGTGCTGAAACCCAGGTAACATCCTAGTAAATCGTCTCTGCATTCTCTCTAATTTATTGATATCTTTCCTATAATTCGGTGACCAGAACTGTACACAATATTCCAAATTTGGCCTTACCAATGCCTTGTACAATTTTAACATTCCATCCCAACTTCTGTACTCAATGCTCTGATTTATAAAGGCCAGCATTCCAAAAGCCTTCTTCACCACTCTATCTACATGAGACTCCACCTTCAGGGAACTATGCACTGTTATTCCTAGATCTCTCTGTTCCACTGCATTCCTCAATGCCCTACCATTTACCCTGTCTGTTCTATTTGGATTATTCCTGCCAAAATGTAGAACCTCACACTTCTCAGCATTAAACTCCATCTGCCAACGTTCAGCCCATTCTTCTAACCGGCATAAATCTCCCTGCAAGCTTTGAAAACCCACCTCATTATCCACAACACCTCCTACCTTAGTATCATCGGCATACTTACTAATCCAATTTACCACCCCATCATCCAGACCATTTATGTATATTACAAACAACATTGGGCCCAAAACAGATCCCTGAGGCACCCCACTAGTCACCGGCCTCCATCCCGATAAACAATTATCCACCACTACTCTCCGGCATCTCCCATCTAGCCACTGTTGAATCTATTTTATTACTCCAGCATTAATACCTAACGACTGAACCTTCTTAACTAACCTTCCATGTGGAACTTTGTCAAAGGCCTTGCTGAAGTCCATATAGACTACATCCACTGCCTTATCCTCATCAACATTCCTCGTAACTTCTTCAAAAATTCAATAAGGTTTGTCAAACATGACCTTCCACGCACAAATCCATGCTGGCTACTCCTAATCAGATCCTGTCTATCCAGATAATTATAAATACTATCTCTAAGAATACTTTCCATTAATTTACTCACCACTGATGTTAAACTGACAGGTCTATAATTGCTAGGCTTACTTCTAGAACCCTTTTTAAACAATGGAACCACATGAGCAATACGCCAATCCTCTGGCACAATCCCCGTTTCTAATGACATCTGAAAATCTCCGTCAGAGCTCCTGCTATCTCTACACAAACTTCCCTCAAGGTCCTGGGGAATATCCCGTCAGGACTCAGAGATTTATCCACTTTTAAATTTCTTAAAAGCACCAGTACTTCCACCTCTTTAATTGTCATAGGTTCCATAACTTCCTTACTTGTTTCCCACACCTTACACAATTCAATATCCTTCTCCTTAGTGAATACTGAAGAGAAGAAATCATTATCAGATCAATATTTCTTAATTGCACAAGAATGCCCAAGTGCTTGCACAATGCAGTGTTTATCTGACCCAGGATTTGAGTAACTGTACTGGGGTCTACCCAGGGCAAAGGTCAAACTTGCAGAGCCTGCTGGTTAATAAATTACCTTTGTTATCCTTGATGTCGACCATGGCCTGGGATTCGATCAACAGAGAGATGAGCTCGGTATTCCCATTGAGGGCAGCATGGTGCAGAGCAGAAAACCTGCGGGAACAAAGGGCAAGAAAGAGATCAGTAGGCCAGCGACAACTTTTGCTGCCTGTCCAGGGGGTCTGGTTTGTTTTAAAGAAGACTCTGCCACATTGACCATAATTCTCAGGTCTTGATCTATTCCCGGATTGCCAGGTCTTTTCTGGCTTAGCTCTCTCTTGGCTGGGCTGAGAATCACGGGACACAAATGGAACCCTACTGTACAGACCAACAGCTTCAGCAATCAGAATCAGAATCTGAATCTGAACTAGGTTTATTATCATTAACATAAACTCAGTGGCCACTTTATTCAATAACTCCTGTACCTAATAAAGTGGCTGCTGAGTGTATAAGAACATAAAAAATAGGAGCAGGAGTAGGCCATCCGGCCCATCGAGCCTGCCCCACCATTTTCTAATTATGATTTATAATTTAAATTTTTATTATATTTACTTCAATTTGTACTTCAGAGAGCGAGAAGAGCAGAATCAAATATCACTGTGATATCAATTGTTTGGTGACAATAAAGTGAAGTATTAAAGTATTGAAAAAGCCTCAACTGTTTCCCTGGGCAGAGAATTCCACAGGTTCACCACTCTCTGGGAAAAACAGTTTCTCCTCATCTCCGTCCTAAATCTTCTCCCCTGAATCTTGAGGCAATGTCCCCTAGTTCTAGTCTCACATACCAATGGAAACAACTTTCCTACTTCTATCTTATCTATCCCTTTCAAGACTTTGTATGTTTCTATAAGATACCCTCTGGTTCTTCTGAACTCCAGAGAGTATAGCCCCATGCAACTCAATCTCTCAATCCCTTCATCCCTGGAATCAACCTGGTGAACCTCCTCTGCACTGCCTCCAAAGCCAGTATATCTTCCCTCAAGTATGGAGACCACAACTGCACACGATACTCTAGGTGCGGCCTCACCAGTACCCTGTACAGTTGCAACATGACCTCCCTGCTCTTGAATTCAATCCCTCTAGCAATGAAGGCCAACATTCCGTTTGCCTTCTTAACAACCTGCTGTACCTGCAAGCCAACTTTTTGCGATCATGAACAAGCACTCCCAAGTTCCCCTGCACAACAGCATGCTGCAATCTTTCACCATTTAAATAATAATCTGCTCTTCTATTACTCCCTCCAAAGTGGATGATCTTGCATTTATCAAGGTTGTTATGTCCATGGTCTTCTGCTGCTGTAACCCATCCACTTTGGTTTGATGTGTTGTGGTTTTTGAGATACTCTCCTGCACACCACTGTGTGTGGGTATTTGAATTATTATTACCCTCCTATCACCTTGAACCAGTCTGGCCATTCTCCTCATTAACAAGGCATTTTTGACCACAGAACTGTCACTCACTAGGTGTTTTTCACACCATTCTCTGTAAACTCTAGAGATTGTGGTGCTTGTAAATCCTGGGAGATCAGCAGTTTCTAAGATACAATCCCATCTGGCACCAGCAATCATTTCTTGATCGGTCTCATAGATCAGATTTCTTCCCCATTCTGATATTTTGTCCGAACAACAACAAAACCTCTTGATTATAGACGATAGGTGCAGAAGTAGACCATTTGGCCCTTCGAGCCTGCACCGTTGTGACGGCACTTTTTTTTAGCAGTCTTTCTTGTTTTTACGAGGCCGAGTTGCTAGCTCAATGCTCAACCGAGCACGGATGGAAAACATGCAAGGGAGCCGGCTGGATTCGAACTCGGGAGCCTTCACTCCGAAGTCTGGCGCTGATGCCACTATGCCACCAGCTGGCGAGAAGTACAGTGCAATTCATAAAATATACTGTATATTACAGTAAGAAATGTATATTAAAAAGATAAATAAGTAGTACAAAAAGTGAGCACAAACAATGAGGTATTGTTCATGGGTTCATTGGCTGTTCAGTAATCTGACGGCAGAGGGGAAGAAATTGTTCCTAAAACGTTGACTGTGTATCTTCAGGCTTCTGTACCTCTTCACTGGGGAAAAGGGTTGTAATGAAAAGACTGTTCCAACTAAGACTGTTCTTGAACCAACTTGCAGATCTCTGACCCTACCTCAGCAATGGAACACTACAAACCTCCTCTTGCGCTATCATGGACTTGTCTCTGCATTGAAGTCTTATAATGGATAGTCTTTATTTCTCTTCACTGTTGTATAACTTATATTCTGTTTGCTGTCTGTACCCATGCGCCTGTGATACTGCCGCTGCAAGTTTTTCATTGTACCTGTACCCTACTGTACTTCTGCACATGGCAATAAATCTAACTTGACTTGACTTGGATAATCTAATTTGGAACATTTAACTTTGGAACATTTGACTACGGCTGATGGCCAAACCCATGATTGGTGAGTCTTGGGGTGAAGCCTGAAGTTGGAGGCCTGAAGTCTGTGAGATTTGAGATCTTGGGGACAAGGACTGGAGGTGCAGAGGTGGCCAGCCCTGGGGTTAGAGGACTCTGTGTGTGCGTGTGTGTGTGTGTGTGTGTGTGTGTGTGTGTGTGTGTGTGTGTGTGTGTGTGTGTGTGTGTGTGTGTGTGTGTGTGTGTGTGTGTGTGTGTGTGTGTGTGTGTGTGAGAGCCAGTGATGGGAAAGGGACTTGTTCCGAGTTGTTTTCTTGTTTTGTTTTGATGTTGCTGCTTATGCTGTTCTGCCAAACATGGTGGGCCTGCTATGTTGGTGCCGAAGTGTGAGCGACACCTACGGGCTTCCCTCAGCACTTCCTTGGGTGTGCCGGTTGTTAATGCACACAATGCATTTCACTGTACGTTTCGATGTACATGTGATAAGCTATGCTTCCTTTAAGCTGTGCGCGCACACGCGCACACTCACGTTTTTCAACCAGCGCACAGAGGAAATTAATGTGCGCACAAAAGGTTAGTTACCTAAAGTAATGTAGTAATTAATAATTATACTTATTGAAAACAATCTTTTAGCTAAATGTGTCTGTTAACTAGTTAGTCAGTTTTTCAAATACCACAATGCACGTCACTAATTTACATCACCTCACCTTTCCTGTTCTGGTTTGTACAGCTACATTATGGCGGCAGTCATCTTTGGCGGACAGTGTTCATATCGTAAAGTTTACAAAGATCTGTTTCAAATCTTGCAGATAGCTTACTAAGTTTTTGTTGAAAAAATTATTGATTCACTATGTTGAATTCAAACAAAGTGACGGGCGTGAAGCGCAAAAGAACTGCAAATTTGTTTAGAGTTGAATGGCTTAACAAAATAGTAGAAACTGCTACACCAAAAGCTCATGAGGTCATGAACGTTCAGCTACAAAAAATACTTATGATTCGGAAATTGGAGTTATCTGTTTGTATTGTGATGTGAAAGTTGCTGGAGAATTTGCTAGTGGAAAGAAGTGGGATGATATTTGGAAACTTGACTTTTCGAAGCGTCATTTGGCAAGTAAATTGCATTTGGATGGTGTACAAAAGCTCAGGCAACGGAACCCGTCATTACCCGTTACAGGAGTGCTGTGTATGTTACAGTTGAGTGCAGATGAGCAAGAGAGAAAACGATCAAGACCAGGGGAGATCAAAGTCTAAAATGTCTAAAATATCATGATTTCCTAGCTGAAAATACTGTAATAGTTAGACAGTTTAATGATTTCAAATTTTCCGTGCAAGAAAAAATTAAATCCAAACTGATTTCAAACTTTGCTCAAATGGTGGCATTTGTACTTCAAAGTAAATAGTTCTGCAAGCTTGCACAGTTGATGGACATTGGGGGAACCTTTCTTGTGTCTAGTGCAGATTGTGAACGAGGTTTTAGCCTAATGAATCAACTCACAAACAAGCTGAGAAACCATTTAGGTGAATGTCATTTGGATACGTTAATGAAAATCAAAAGCTATCAATTGGATGGAAGTTGTATTAGTCTAGTTAGAGCTTACAAAGAACAGGTAAATGCCAAAGACAGGAGGGAGAAAAAATAACTGTGTGACTTAAATATGTGTGTTATTTTGTTATTATTCTGTGTAGTTTCATGTCAAATATTTTCTAAACCTACATAAACTGTGCCATGTGTGCATTCAGTGCGCACATACTTTTGTCACAGGAAAACAATTTGCACGGCATAAGATTTTTGGCAACACTGATGACTAAAAATTAGAGGGAACATTGGTGATAAGTAAATCTGAATCTGAATCCCGTCTCTGCGTTGAACTGATGCTGCGGCCTGCAACTACCAGGCCCTCGGACCGGCTTCAGTGATGAACTGGCTTTGTGGCCTTGGACTCTTGTGAACTTTGGTTCCGAGAGTTATTATATGATGTTATTATATGAGTTATTTTTTTTTACTTTTTATTGCTTGCACAACTGTTTCTTTTTTTCGCACATTCAGCGTACGACGGTCTTTTATAATGGATTCTGCTTTTTCCTTTGTTTTTGTGGCTGGCCTGTAAGAAGATGAATTTCAAGGTTGTCCATAGTGTACATACTTTGATAATAAGCATACTTTGAACTTCAAATCTAGAAGTCAGCTAGGATTAGAATGTTCCTGTTTGGATGCCGGCAAGTTCCCAACTACAATGTTACCAAAGGTCTGAAGGTTAAGTCTTAGGTCGGAGATAAAGGGTGACTATTACCCGTGGACTTTACCCCAGAAAAGGAGTAATCCATCAAGTGATCTGCACTGCTAAGGTTTAGAGGACTTATTTTTCAAGGTCTTTTCTTCATTGTACTGTTCTACTTTCTAGATTCTATGTTTGCACTTAATTTCCATAGATACGGTACTGGCGGTTTGGTATGTACCCAGATCTCTGGAGCTGTAAGACAGCAGCCCTAACTACTGCACCAACCTGCACCCCCCCCCCCAAATAATCAACAACTTTTTCAGGCTTTTGCTTGAGAAGCTTTAGGCATTGTCCTTTGATAGACATTCCAAACAGCGTCATACACTGGATACAGTATTCATTGGGAGCCCACAATAGAGAACAACAGACATAACCACCGATATCATTATCACCACCGGCACCTCCTGTTCAACCGCTTGGAAAAAACAACTGAACTACTTTTAGCACTCAGCACTAGCAATTTGGCACAGCTGGGCACAAGAATGGATTAAGGGAAATGTGGTTGGAGTGCGATACAAAACCCGAGGGTGTCTCATGATGATAGGTTTCCCAATTAGACTTTCCACATTTGGCTCACTCATTGTGGAAAGCATCACAGCAGAAGCCAGTAGTCTTAAACATGGAGCTTTACACTGAATTCCAGCAGGAATAGAGAGTTCAAATAAATCAGACTGAAAGAAATCACTTTTCTGTCTGACAAGAATCACTTCACTGGGGATTCCCTGTGTCCATAGAATCAGAATCTGGTTTATTATCACTGACAAATGTTGTGAAATTTGGTGTTTTTGCAGCAGCAATACAGTACAATATGTTAAAAAAATCATATAAGTTACAGCATGTGGGTGGGTGTGCCCGCGTGTCCTTAACTCCTGGTGGAGTTGTCGGGGTGCCGTCATGACAAGCTTTTTGCACCAATCTTTTTGGTGATTGCTTGTCTTGGGTATCTGAAACCCCCATCCCTCTCCAGGTTTTGTTTTAGGAGGTTGAGTTGCTAGCTCGACACTCAACCCAGGCACGAATGGAGAGCATGCAAGGGAGCCGGCCGGATTCAAACTTGGGGCCGCTCACCCTCCAAAGTCCAGCGCTGATGCCACTACACCACCAGCCGATAAGTTACAATATGAAATGCATAAAAAAGTATTAAAAAGTAGCGTAAATACACAGCAAGAAGTGTGGTAGTGTTGGTTCGTTGTCTGTTTAGAAATCTGACAGCTGAGAGGAAGGAAGCTGTATGTTGAGTGTGTCATCAGTTTCCTTTCTGCTTCCCTGATGGTAGTAATTAGAAGAGGGTGGCCAGCTAGTGGTGTAGTGGCATTAGCGCTGGACTTCGGAGTGAAGGCACCTGAGTTCGAATCCAGCCGGCTCCCTTGCACGCTTTACATCTGTGCTGGGTTGGGTGTTGAGCTAGCAACTTGGCCTCATAAAAATAAGAAAGCCTGCTTAAAAAACGCTGTCATGACCGCGTCCCAATGACTCCACTCGGAGTTAAGGGTGTCCTGGATGAGGATCCTTCATGATGGATGCTGCCTCTTTGCAGATGTTTACAACTCTCTACAGCTTTTTCCCATGTGCAGTGGCCCCTCCATAATAGGCAGAGATGCAAGCACACAGAACGCTGTCTATAGAAATTTGCGAGTCTCGTTGGTGACATAACAAATCTCCTCAAACTCTGAATGAACTATAACTGCGTCAATACGTTGGACCCAGGATAGATCTCCAGAGATGCTGACACACAGGAGCTTCAAGCTGCTCTGCCTTTCCACTGCAGAGCCTCAATCAGGTGTCTCTTGGCTTCCCTTCATGAAGTGCACGTTCAGTTCCTTGGTCTCACTGACACTGAGTGCATGATTGTTGTTGCAACTCTCAACCAGCTGATCTATCTCACTCCTGTATGCCTCCTCATCACCACCTAGTGAAACTGCTGTCTAATAATGTGATATCCAGTTCTGTATTAGGGTTTAGAAGAAGGCAATATATATCAACCAGGTTTGCATTGCAAGATCATTGCTGGGAAGTGACAGGATTGCTTCATTTAACAAGTGAGTACTTGCTGCGTGCACTATGCTACTAGTTTTTGCTTAATGTATAACAGGTTCCTGTGTGAAAAAGAAAACATTGCTGGCAATGTTTGGCTCAGCTCAGGTGCTGCCTTTGAATAGTTTAGAGACACACATATATCACTGACAGGTGACTATGTGCAACATAGAAGGTCTCTGCTGGACTGGCGGCTTTCACACTGCTAATATTCACATCATTGTCACCAACAATATATGTACAAGCCAAGGTCACATAGTTTAATGGTCAGAGCTCAGAGTTTCAGCTTTGACATTTTACAGTCATGTACTGTATTAACTTGAAAAATCAGGTAACTGCAGATGCTGGAAATTAAAACAAAAAACACTGGAAATACTCAGCAGGTTAGGCAGCATCTGAGGAGGGAGAAAGAGAGTTAGTGTTTCAACTCAAAGGTCCTCCATCATCATAGTTCTAATTAAGGCTCTTTAACCTGTAACATTGCTTTCCACAGATCTTGTCTGGTAAGGAATTTTATTGAGTTTGTGATGGTGTCTATAATAAATAGCATAAATATGATAGGCCTTCGTTCCTGATCTGCCATTCATGGTCAGTGTATTGCTATTACAGCACCAGGTGTAAGATCAACCCCTCAAAACTGATCAGTGAACTCCAAGACCTGAGCCTCTGTACCCTCTTGTGCAATTGGATTTTGGTTTTCCTCACTTGCAGACGCCAGTCAGTTTGGATTGGCAAAAACATCTCCTCCACAATCTCCATCAGCACAGGAGCACCACAGGGATGTGTGCTTAGCCCCTGGTCTACTTGCTTAACACCTATGACTGTGTGGCTAAGTACAGCTCCAGCACCATATACAAGTTTGTTGATGACACCCCTGTTGTGGGCTGTTTCAAAGGTGGTGCTGAATCAGCATAGAGGAGGGAGAAGGAAAACTTGGCTGTGTGGTGTAATAACAACAACCTCTCACTCAATGTCAATAAGACCAAGGAAGTGATTGTAGACTTCAGGAGAGGAACACCAGAGGCCCATGAGCCAGTAATCATCGGAGGATCAGATGTGGAGACAGTCAATAACTTTAAATTCCTGGTCACTCTCTCAGAGCACCTGTCCTGGACCCATTCTATAAATTGTGAAGAAAGCACGACAGTGCCTCTACTTCCTCAGGAGTCCGCGGAGGTTCAGCATGTTGTCACTTGACAAACTTCTTTAGATGTGGTGGAGAGTGTGCTGGCTGGCTGCATTGCAGCCTGGTATGGGAACACCAATGCCTTTGAGTGGAAATTCCTACGAAAAGGTAGTGGATTCAGATCAATACGTCATGGGTAAAACTCTCCCAAACATTGAGCACATCTACATGAAATATTGGCCGTTATATTTGCATTAACTAGCAGGTGCACCTATTAAAGTTGCCACTGAATGTGGATGAGCCACAACCCATTTGAATGTGGCATTTACAGGCTATGTAGGAGACCACATTTCCGGCAGGCCCAGAACCTAGAAAAATGGGTTGATTCAGGCATGGGATCCACATTACCATCAGAGACACAATAGACTGATATCTGAGCAAGAAACAATCTGCTCGTCACTGTGGAGAAAGGAAATGTCGACATTCCGTATTCCCAACATTACTTTGGACAGTTGCAATGGATATCTAAAGTTGCACCAAGAGTACTTCTGACAAACTATCAGTGCGTAACTTCATGTGTTTCTTTCTTTATCAATCTTTTTATTAGTTAAATAAAAAAGTATATAATAATGTATAAACAAGAGGAGAATTATCACAAATATCAACATCAGTTCGAATAAAAGGAAAAATAAACATTATCAAGATCAAACAAAGTATTAATCTAATAGTATATAATAAAGAGAAAGGTAATTGATTCTCCTCTTATCTATAAAAAGAAAAAAAGATAAAGAAACTTTTATAATTGCCATAAACAGAAAAAAAACCAAAACACAAAAAAAACAAAAAAATAAAAAGAACTGGGCAGCTCAAACTGAGAGTGAAAGCCAAAAAAAGAAGGAAAAACTTTCTGATCAAATCCAAAACTTCAAAAAGGTAACTGGAAGGGCCGTAAGTCGGAGCATATGAAAATATTGAATAAAAGGTCCCCAAGTTTCCCCAAATTTAGAGGATGTATCAAATGTCCGACTTTTTATTTTCTCTAAACTTAAACAGGACATAATGGAAGTAAGCCAATGAATAACAGTAGGTGGATTAGAATGCTTCCATCTAAACAAAATGGTTCTCCTAGCCAATAAAGTTGTAAAAGCTATCATCCTGCTTCCAAAGGAATATGTTTAATGAAACTTTCCCTTAATGTCATGGTGCAATTTCTACCACAAAATAGACAGTGATAAGGAAGGCAAATGGAATTTTCACATTCATTTTCGGCGGACTAGAATATAAAAGCAAGGATGTAATGCTGTGGCTCTATAAGGCATTGATCAGATTGCATTTGGAGTATTGTGAGCAGATTTCAAAGGTTCAAATGTCCGATTTAATGACAGAGAAAAGTATATAATATACATTGAAATGCTTTTTCTTCACAGCCATCCACGAAAACAGAGGAGTGCCCCAAGGAACGAACGACGGTTAAACATGAGAAACCCAAAGTACCCCCCTGCAGCTCCCCCCTCCTGCGCGTAAGCGGCAGCGAGCAACAATCCCCCTTCCCCACCGGCAAAAAAAAAGCATCAGCACCACCACCGAGCACTCAAGCCCGAGCAAAGCAATAGCAAAGACGCAGACTAGCAGTTACCCCAAAGACTTCACGTTTCATCTGGCATTCGACACACCGCAGGCTCTCCCTCCCTAATGAGGGAGAGGGAGGCATCTCCATTTTCTACCACCCCTTATTCTAAGAAAGGGCGTGCTGGCATTGGAGACGGTCCAGGGGAAGTTCACAAGAATGATTCCGGGAATGAATGGGTTAATGTATTAGCAGCGTTTGATGGCTCAGTGGAGTTTAGAAGAATGAGCGGGGATCTAACCTATCAAATATTGAAAGGCCTAGATCGAGGTTGTGGATAGGATATTTCCCATAGTGGGTGAGTGTAGGATCCAAGGACAGGGCCTCAGAATAGAAGGATGTCTCTTCAGAACAGAGGTGAGGTGAAATTTCTTTAGCCAGAGGGTGGTGAATCTGTGGAATCCATTCCCACAGA
Organism: Hypanus sabinus; assembly: GCF_030144855.1. Lineage (NCBI taxonomy): Eukaryota > Metazoa > Chordata > Chondrichthyes > Myliobatiformes > Dasyatidae > Hypanus > Hypanus sabinus. Next base: position 12,594,132 of record NC_082714.1, read on the forward strand.
GGGCTGTGGAGACCAAGTCGTTGAATTATTTAAAATGGAGGTTGATAGTTTCTCGATCAGTAAGGGCGTGGGGAGATTGCAGTTGAATGGGGTTGACAGAGAGATAATAAATCAGCCATGATGGAATGACAAAGCAAACTCGATGGACTGAATGGCCTAGGTCGGCTCCTGTCCTTTTTGGTCTTAAAATATCTTACTTTGAAAGAGCTACAGAATAATAAAATGGACCTGAGGAGTAACTTCTTCAGGCAAGGGTGGGGGTGGCGTGTATATGGAATAAAGTTTTGAGGCAGGTTCAATGTCAGCCTTTTAAAGACATTTGGATAAGTACATTGAAAGATAGGAAAGGCATACAGCAGGGGTTCCCAACCTGAAGTCCACAGACACCTCGGTTAACGTTAGGGGTTCATGGAATAAAAAATGTTGGGAACCCCTGGTTTAGGTAGGTATGGGCCTATTTAGGGAAATTGGGACTAGTGTAGTGGGTGGGCAACACACAACATGCTCAGCCAGTCAGGCAGTATCTATGGAGCAAACAGTCAACGTTTTGGGGCGAGACTCTTTATTAGGCCTGGAAAGGAAGGGGGAAGGGGGAGGGGAAAGGATTTCCAGCATTCCTTGTGGTTATATTTTAAGTTAGTGGGCACCATTGCTAGCATTAAAGAGATGGGCCAAAGGGCCTGTTTTCCACACTGTATGACTTATAGCAACACAAATGGTGATTCTGTCAAAGTATTAACTTATCACATCCGGCGCAGGAAAGAGGGTTAACATGGTCAGACACGGTCACTATGGCCTGGAATAAATTACCCTAAAAGTAGCAAAACCAATAACTACTTGCAAAGGAAACTGGATGTTTATTTAAAGGAATGAAAATGTCAAGCTGTAAGAAAAGAACACAAAGGGTGAGTTTATGGGCAATAATTTCAAAGAATTGACAAAGGCAAATGGTCTGAATGCTTTGTCCTGTGTTAATCTCTGATGCATGATATATTTATGAAATTATAGCATTGCTTGACAGAAAAAGCAATATCACTTTCCTGAACTTCAGCCATCAGATGCACCATAACGATGTGCAAGCAAGCAGTCCCGATAGATTGTTTTCCATCCAGCGTTCTCCTCCTCCCTTTGGTTGTTGGGAGGTCAGCCAAGGCAGATTACTGTACTACCCACTCCTGATGATCTCACACTGACAATGACCTGCCTTGACAAGAGGATGGCTTACTTTGACTTACTTGTGGAAAGGGACATTAAATACACACCTTTGATTGGTCTGCCTGGGATAGGACTTGGTGGTGAAGGCCAACAGTTCCTTGTTTATTCCTCCTTCATAGATGCTGACTGTGTGGCATGTGGCTAAGTGGTTAAGGTGTTGAACTGGCGACCTGAAGGTCGTGAGTTCGAGCCCCAGCTGAGGTAGCCTGTTGTGTCCTTGAGCAAGACACTTAACCACACACTGCCCCAGTCCACCCAGCTGAAAATGGGTTCCGGCAAAATGCTGGGGGTTAACCTCGTGATAGACTGACGTCCTATCCGAGGGGGTAGTCTCGTACTCTCAGTGCCTATAAGGCTCAGGACAGACTTTAACTATAAATGAGTTCCTCCAGCATTTTGTGTGTTTCTCTGGATCTCCAGCATCCGCTGAACCTCTTGTGTTCCTTGCCGCACTGCCAGCATTTGTCAGAATAATGCAGAACGTGGAATCTAGCTCAGTACAAATCCTTTGTTCTATAGTGTTGCATTGACCTTTTAACCGACTCCACAATCGATCTAACCATACCCTCCTACACAGCCCATTATCCCTCATTTTTTTCTAGCGTTCTTTAAGGCTACTGGCTCAACCTTGAGGCAAGAGGTCCTGGGTTCGAATCCGAGCTGAGCTGAACCTTTGAGAAAAACAGACAACTGCTAAGGAAATGGCAAAGAATGCCGCCCAATGTGCTACAAGGTGCGAAAATGAGCAACTAATGCCCCTAATGTATCTTTCTATCCCAACACGCCCAACGGTAACTGCCGGGTACTTACAACTCTCCTGCCTCTGATATCTCACTAAAGTTTCCTTCAATCGCTGTAAAAGGAAGTCCTCTAGTATTAACTGTTGCTGCCCTTGGAGAAAGGCACTGACTGTCCACCCTGTCTATGCTTCTCATATTCTTTTACACCTCAGGTAAGTCACCTCTCACCTTCCTTTGCTCCAAAGAGAAAAGTCCTAGTTCACTCAACCTATCTTCATAAGACATGTTCTGGTAAATCTCCTTTGCACCCTCTCCAGAGTTTCCAAGTCCTCCCTATAATGAGGTGACCAGGACTGAGCACAACACTCCAAGTGACGGTCAAGTCTCGCTATGGGAGATTCTGTTTTCGACTGAATCCTGAGTTGTTGAGTGAAAGTTGAAAATTCAGATCAGCAGTCACGAATTCACTGAATCTAGCAAAACGGCCTGTTCCCTAATCACAGTGAACTGCTTTTAACCTGCATGTCAGATACAGAATAGTCAATATATGTTGGTACTGTAACAGAGTAGTTGCTATAGCAACTTTTACCGCTAAGCCCTGATGCTTTGATATAGATTTTTTTTCACTGCAATCCAGTTCTTGGAAACCAAAGCAGACTGGTTTATAAGGAGATGGTCAGAAGTTCATAAATTATTACTTATTACTATTTCTTGCTGGTATTCTATAAATAGAGCAAGCAAGTTTAGGAAATCTGAGTTAGTCTTTGCCTGATTCATTTATTTTTGTACTTATAGTAATTTTTATGCATTGCACACTACTCCTGCAGCAACCAACAAATTTCAAAGATTCAAAGTACATTTATTGTCAAAGAACATATAAATTATACAACTTTGAGATTTGTCTGCCTATAGGCAGCCACAAAGCAATAAACCTAAAAGAACACGATAAAAAAGACCAACCCTCCCCCAATGCCCAGAGAGTGAGAAAAAACAAATCATGCAAACAATAGGAGCGAGCAGCATCAACAGCATTCCGAACCAAACTGAGTCCTTAGATCCAAATCCCCAGATTTCATGACTTTATTTTAGAGATACAGCAGGGTAACAGGACCATCAGGTCCAATGAGTCCTTATATACTTACTACCCATTACCCCGCTGGCATTTAGGGCAGTAATGAAAGTCCTCTAAATCTGATGGTGTTTCCTTCCTATGTCAGTAGCTTCCCCTCGGTTTTCACTCCTGTCTGTCATACAAGTCCCAGCTGGAGACTCAGGAATACCGTCATACTCAGAAGTAGAAGGATCCTTCATTGCCGTTTCCATAACAATTTTGTTTGACCAGTCAGAGTTGTTAGCCCTGAACCCTGAACCTGGAGGACAAGTGGACCACTCTTAGTCAGGCCTCTACCCTTTGAACTCTTTGGAATGGGTGACCCCACCAAGAGCCAAAACACAAAGCTCTGACTCCAGCTAACAGAGCTCTCTGGGTCATTGAGGCACTCAATCCTCCAAGCCCTATGACACAGTTGTAGTCCTCTTGGAGGCCAACAAGCCTATGCCACCCAATTACACCCATGTGACCAATTAACCAACTAACTCAATTGCCTTTGGGATGTGGAAGGGAACAGGAGCACCTGGAGGAAACCCCGTGGTCACGGGGAGAACATGCATTCTCCTTACAGACCGTGGCAGGATTTAAACCTGGGTCCTTTGTGCTGTAATAGCTTTATGCTAATGCCGTGTTATTGTGCACCCCAGTGATCTGCCAGTCACAATAAATCTGACTCTGAAGTAAAAAATAAGGTCAGTTTTGTATTCAGAAACTTCAGCACAATTCCTTGAGCCTATAATATCGGCGAGCAAGTACTTGTGTGGAAAGCAGTCTAGATGAGGTTAAAGTATTGTTCACCAGCATTGAAAGGACTAACCAGTGTCCTTATCCTGTGCTCATTGACATGCACAGGGTCCCAGTTTGGTAATCTGGTCTGATTCGAATTCCCTACTGGGCCTTGTGTATCAGCCCATTCCAGGATTGGCCACCTTCCGGCCTCCAGCTCTGGTGGGCTCACAGCCTTGCAGACTTAAGCCTCCGATACACCCGGTGGACTTGCAGACTCATGGGCACTGGACCCATGACTTCCAGACAGGCCGAGGCATAGCTTCGACCATTGGGCCTTGATTTCTGGACTTGCTGACTTCAGCTGTTGACCTTCGAGCTTCGACCTTTGGCATCTACCTCAGGACTCACTGATGACAGGAGACCTAGAATTTCAGGTCTCAAACTCCGGACTTGCATGAATCTCCAATTGCAGGACCTGCAGACCTTGGGAGGGGACTCACCAGTTTTACCAAGTTCACTATGCACATTATGAAGCTCAGTCTCCTAATTGTGTTCAGGACTTCAAGAGAAGGGGGTAGTTTCACCTGGTGCACTGGATCAATTATCCCACTCAACATCAGACATCCCACCCTGCAAAAACTCATTTCAGGGAGGTAGCACCCCTGCCTCCCACAACCCCATATCCCCGCCCGCACCCCCCCCCCCCGGTCGACCTCTAGGGGGTGTATGTAATATTTTATTTAGTGATTTTGTCTAATCTGTAAACCATGTTGGGTATATACAGAAAATGTGACATTGAAATATGTGATATTATATTACCATGGAGTCATTTTTTTATCCTGTTACAACTTCAAGCGAGTCTACAGGGAGATTGGCCTCATCACATAGGACATCAATAGAGTAGCTTCTTCACAGCTCGCCAGCTAGTTTAAATAACGTTTGCCATGCTAATGAACGAATGACACCTGTTAAACTCACCTCAATGTGTCTTTTACATTTTAACCCACCGTGAGCAATAGAAGAGTCACTGTCGCAAACAGAGCAGCGAGCAACACTGTCATTGTTTTTGAGGTTGACCGTAAAGCCCGCCCACAGAGAAAACTGATAGGTCCACTTAGCACAAAGAGAGACCAATCAGGATGCTCCCTCTCCCTCTCAAAAAAATCAATTTCCGGGATGTTGTATATAACTTGTGGGCGTCAGGGAGCTGCTATCAATATGCGGGAGACTCCCGGAACTTCCAGGAGAGGTGGGATGTCTGCTTTAGAATGGACAAGAGGAGAAATTTGTTTAGTCAGAGAGTGGTGAATCTATGGAATTCATTGCCACAGACAGCTGTGGAGGCCAAGTCATCGGGTGTTTTTAAGGCAGAGGTTGGTAGGTTCCTGATTAGTCAGGGCATGAGAGGGAAATGGATCAGTCATGATGAAATGGCTTAATTCATCTTAATGGGCTGAATGGCCTAATTCTGCTCCTATGTTTTGTGGTCTTATAGTTTACAATGCTACATAAGGTCAAATCAGAGAAGTTCATTGGCGACAAACATCATGAAATGGAGGCAGAAAAAAAAACTTACTTAAGCTGCAAGTCTGCCTTTACAACCTTTCAAAATGCAACGTAGAATGGAAATTAATTGTCCATTGATACAATGCTGCACAAGGCTCAAAATTCTGAGAGTTAGCTCAAGTACAGTCTGTTTTTTGTTTTGGGGTGTATCTCAGAGGAGGCCAAATCGTACAATGGAATGTGCCCTTCTGTTCCACAACATCAAAGCTGCGGGAAATGAAAATGTGACATTGTACTCCGTATTGTGCATTTTCTTTTCTCTTCACTTGCCTGCGTCATAGGGTCATCGAGTAATACAGTACAGGAACAGGCCCTGTGGCCCAACTAGTCCACGCTAACCAAGATCTGTCCCAACCATTCCCATTTGCCCCTATCTCCCAAAACCTTTCCCAACCAGTGCCTTTTAAATGTTATTTCTTACCAGTCTTCCGTACATTTTGTTCATCCATTACAATATTGTGGAGGTATGGTCTCCACATCAAGTGCTTTTTTAAAATTATTTATTTATTTAGAGATACAGCCCAAGACAACGAGCCACACCAGCCCATTAACCAGCCTATCTAACCCTAGCCTAATCACAGTGCAACTTACAATGACCAATTAACTTACCAGCTGGGACGTCTTTGGATTGTGGGAGGAAACTGGAGCACCCAGAGGAAACCTACCACTCATGGGAAGGACGTACAAACTTCTTACAGACTGTGTTGGAATTGAACTCCGGAGCTCCAAGATGTAGTTGTGTTGCACTAACCACTATGCTACCATGGCATCTCAATTTTTTGATTCTGGTGTATTATCCAACTTTGGGATAAAATTGCTTTCCCTATGTTTGTAAAAATGGAGCATACTCATTGCCTGGGGCAATCTATGCTGTGTAATGTATAATGAATTACAAAATCTGCTACTTTGGGATGACCGGAGTTTCGGGGTGATTGGTTGTCAGAGTTTTACTGAACATCATGCAATTACTCCCATTAACCCATCAGATCTGGCCTCAAACTACCACTAATATTCCCTTTGTTCATTATTCCTCAAATTTTCCAAGCAGTCCAAACCAAACGAATACTGAAAGGCCTGGATAGAATGGACGTGGAGGGATTGTTTCCTTTAGTAGGACAATCTAGGAATCCAGGACACAGAGATGAAGAGGACAGATGTAAGCTGCAGAGAGTTGTAAAGTTAGTCAGCTCCATTATGTGCACTAGCCTCCATAGTATCCAGGACATCTTCAAGGAGCAGTGCCTTAGAAAGGCGGCATCCATCATTAAGGCTCCCCACCACCCAGATTATGCACTCTTCTCATTGCTACCCTCAAAAAGGAGGTACAGAAGCCTGATAGCACATATTTAATGATTCAAGAACAGCTTCTTCCTCTCTGCCATCCAATTCCTAAATGGACATTGAACCCATGAACACTGCCTCACTACTTTTTTTGCACTATATATTTAAGTATTTAATATAAACTTACTGTAATTCACAGATTTTTTTCTCATGTATTAACATGTTAACATGCATTGCAATGTACTGCTGCCACAAAATTAACAGATTTCAAGACATACTCTCGTGATATGTTGACACTGAGATTCTTTAGTCAGAAGGTGGTGAATCTTTGAAACTCATTGCCACAGATAGCTGTAGAGGCCAGGCTTTTGGGTGCATTTAAGGCAGGTTTTGGATTGGTAATGAGGTTAAAAGTTATGGGGAGAAGATGGAAGAATAGGTTTGAAAAAAACAGCAACAATTGAATGGTAAGTATATTTGATGGGGCGAACGGCCTGATTATTTTCTTATATTTTATGGTCTAATGATCATTCCTTTCTCCAATTTCTCTCTAAATTACAAACTTTTTTTTTGTTCTTTTTATAAGGACTTAAGACATAGAAGCTAAACTAGGCCATTCAGCCCATCGAGTCTGCTCTACAATTTGATCATGACTGATTTATTTTCCTTCTCAATCCCATTATCCTGCCTTCTTCTCATAATCCTTTCTACCTCTGTTGTGATGAAGGGTCCTCAACCTGAATCATTAACTTTCTCTACAGATGCTGTTTGACCTGCTGACAGATCAATAGATTTTCTGCTATTTTTGTTTCAAACATTTGTAGTTTATTTTTAAACTTGATTTTCCTTCTAGGTAACTAGTCCAGTAAGTTAAACACTTCTGCACCACCAGACCACAAGACCATAAGGCAGAGGAGCAGAATTAGCCCATTTGGCCCATCAACTCCATTCTGTCATTCAATCACGGCTGACTTATTATCCCTCACAGCTCCATTCACTTGTCTTTTCCATGTAACCTTTGACCCCCTTACTAATCAAGAACCTACCAGCCTCCACTTCAAATATACCTGATGGTTTGGCCTCCACAGCCATCTGTGGCAAAGAATTAAGCAGATTCACCACCCTCACGGTGAACTGTTAGTCCCACTAGTCCAATAACTGATGCACCATCAATAACTCACACTGAGACGTAGGCGAGATATCGGCTTTTATTGACTGGAAGAAGGAACCAGGAGTGAGTGTCTATCATACAAGGTCCTGGAGACTGAGGCCGATCTTCAGGCCGCAGGTCTCCTTTATACAGGGGCCTGTGGGAGGAGCCACAGGAGCAGTCAGCAGGGGCGTGTCCCGACAGGCACATAGTTCACCACATTCACCCCCCCTTCGTTTGAAAAAGTCCTCATGTAGCGAAGGTTCTTACAAGTCAAGCCGATCAGGCGGTCGAATCTGTCGCTGCGATCTACGTAGCACCGGCTGTGACCGCATAGGTGCCGGCAACATTGGCGATTGCACAGGGGACGGGGGTTGCGCGTGTTCTTGCCCACTAGGCGCCGGTGATCCCTCATGCATGTGCGAGGCGCCTGGTATAAATGCGTACGAAACGCCCGGTATACAAGTGTCGTGAGGAGTCTGTGTAGGGCCTGGTGAGTACGGTGTCACCTCTGGTGCAGGGTTCACAGTTACCGGAGAGCCTTCAGGGTAGTGGTCTGCTGCACCTGCGGGTGCCAGGTCGCGGATGGAGACCGTGTCCTCCCGCCCATCAGGTAAGACCACGTAAGCATACTGGGGGTTCGCATGGAGAAGGTGAACCCTCTCCACCAGCGGGGAGTATTTATTGCTCCTCACATGTTTCCGGAGCAGCACTGGCCCCGGGGACGTCAGCCAAACTGGTAGGGTGGTCCCAGTGACAGACTTCCTGGGAAAAGAGAATAGGCGTTCGTGAGGGGTGGCATTGGTGGACGTACATAACAGAGAGCGGATAGAGTGCAGTGCCTCAGGGAGGACCTCCTGCCATCGAGAGACCGGCAACCCTTTGGACTTAAGGGCTAAAAGTGTGGCCTTCCACACTGTGGCATTCTCCCGCTCCACCTGGCCATTACCCCGGGGATTATAACTCGTGGTCCGACTGGTAGCAATGCCCCTAGCTAGCAAGTACTGGCGCAGCTCCTCACTCATAAAGGAGGACCCTCTATCACTGTGGATATAGCAGGGATACCCGAACAGAGTGAAGAGCTGGCGCAGGGCTTTTATGACGGACGTGGCAGTGGTGTCGGGGCAGGGGATGGCAAAGGGGAACCGTGAGAACTCGTCAATAACACTGAGAAAATAGACATTGCGGTCAGTGGAGGGAAGGGGGCCCTTAAAGTCAACACTCAGGCGTTCAAAAGGGCGGGTGGCCTTGACAAGTTGTGCCGTGTCAGGACAGTAGAAGTGCGGTTTGCACTCGGCACAAATTTGGCAGTCCCTGGTCATCGTCCTGATGTCCTCCAGGGAGTACGGCAGGTTCCGAGCTTTCACAAAATGGTAAAATCGGGTGACCCCCGGATGGCAAAGTTGTGCATGAAGGGCGTACAGCTGGTCGAGCTGTGTGCTAGCACATGTTCCCCGGGATAGGGCATCAGGGGGCTCATTGAGTCTGCCAGGCCGGTACAGGATATCATAGGTGTAGGTGGAGAGTTCTATCCTCCACCGCAAAATCTTATCATTTTTGATCTTGCCCCGCTGTTGGTTGCTGAACAGGAACGCAACCGAGCGCTGGTCGGTCAGCACAGTGAATCTTTTGCCAGCAAGATAGTGCCTCCAGTGCCTAACAGCCTCCACTATGGCCTGGGCTTCTTTCTCCACCGCGGAGTGCCGAATTTCAGAGCCTTGGAGGGTGCGAGAAAAGAATGCTACTGGTCTGCCTTCCTGATTAAGGGTAGCAGCCAGAGCGAAATCGGAGGCATCACACTCCACTTGGAAGGGAGCGGTCTCGTCCACTGCATGCATCGTAGCTTTGGCAATGTCCGCTCTAATGCAGTTGAAGGCCGCGCAGGCCTCAGCAGAGAGGGGAAACAAGGTAGACTTGACCAGGGGGCGAGCCTTGTCTGCGTAATGGGGGACCCATTGGGCGTAATAGGAAAAAAACCCCAGGCACCGTCTGAGGGCCTTGAGAGTGGTGGGAAGAGGGAGCTCTAACAGGGGGCGCATACGTTCGGGATCAGGCCCAATAACCCCGTTTTCCACGACATACCCAAGTATAGCAAGGCGGGTGGTACCAAAAACACACTTGTCCCTGTTATAAGTAAGGTTCAGAGCTGCGGCCACTTGGAGAAACCGTTGGAGGTTGGCGTCGTGATCTGGCCTGTCATGACCACAGATGGTGATGTTATCCAGATAGGGAAATGTGGCCTGCAGTTGGTACTGGTCCACCATCCGGTCCATTTCCCTCTGGAAGACAGAGACACCATTCGTGACACCGAAAGGGACGCGCAGGAAGTGATAGAGCCGGCCGCCCGCCTCGAAGGCAGTGTAGGGGCGGTCCTCTGGGCAGATGGGGAGCTGGTGATAAGCGGATTTCAGATCTATTGTCGAGTACACCTTATACTGAGCAATCTGGTTGACCATATCCGCGATGCAGGGTAGGGGGTATGCGTCAAGCTGCGTAAACCTATTGATGGTTTGACTATAGTCCACCACCATCCTATTTTTCTGCCCAGTCCGAACAACAACCACCTGGGCCCTCCAAGGGCTTGTGCTCGGCTCAATGATCCCCTCCCTGAGCAGCCGCTGCACCTCCGACCGAATGAAGGCCCGGTCCCCCGCGCTGTACCTCCTGCTTTTGGTTGCCACAGGTTTACAGTCGGGGGTCAGGTTGGCGAACAGCGGTGGGGGAGGGATCTTGAGAGTGGAGAGGCTGCAAGTGTCGGTAGCGCAGCTGTTGGCCTGGTTCTGGATGGGATGTGTGTGTCCGTGTGTGTGTGTGGTCAGTAGCGGGGTATGTGAAGAAGTCCCACAAAACTGAGGATTCTTGACAGTGAGTGGTGGGAGGGGCCCGTCGTATACCATAGTCACACTTTCGAGATGGCTCTGGAAGTCCAGCCCCAATAGCACAGGTGCACACAGATTAGGCATGACCAGCAGTTCAAAGTCCCGATATACTGTGCCTTGCACCACCAAAGTCGCTACACAACCCGCCCGGATGTCTGCGGACTGCGACCCAGAGGCCAAATGGAACCTCCGACTGACCGGCCGCGTTGCGAGTCCGCAGCGTTGCACTGTGTCCGGGTGAATAAAACTCCCAGTGCTGCCCGTGTCAAACAGGCATCCAGTCCAATGCCCCTCCACCTGGATGTCCATCATGGACCTTGCAAGCTGGTGTGGGGCGCTTTGGTCGAGAGTCACAGTGGCCAGAGTTGGATCGCCGTCGGGGTACCCGGTCAGCATCGGAGGGTCGGGGGCGGGGCATGCTGACGCCGACAAAGATGGCCGCTCACATCCGGGGTACCCGGTCAGCATCCGAGGATCGGGGGCGGGGCGTGCTGACGTCGACAAAGATGGCCGCCCACATCCCGGCATGCAAGATGGCGGCCCCCACGTTTCACCCGCAGCGCTGCACTCCGCTCGAGGTTGAGACTTACAGACCTTGGCGAAGTGGCCCCGCTTTCCGCAGCTGGAGCAGGTCGCTTCTCGCGCTGGACAGCGTTGTCGAGGATGTTTCTTTTGGCCACAGAAATAACAAGGCACGAGTTTCTTACGGGCCACAGCCGTGGTCTGGGTCGGGGAGCTCGTGGAATCGCGACTGGCGGCGGCGTTGGCGAATTCGCTCCCGGGAGCCGGCGGTGGCGGGGTCTGAGGCGTCCACGAAACCGGCGGGGAATCGCGCGACTGGACAGCGTCGGCGTTATGCCGCGCAGCTTCTAGAGCGTTGGCCTTCTCTATCGCCGAGCTTAAGGTAAGATCCGAGTTCTCCAGCAGTCGCTGGCGCATGTACACTGACCTCAGTCCCGTCACAAAGGCGTCTCGCACCAGCAGCTCCGCATGCTGTTCTGCCGTGAGCGTCTTGCAGTCACAAGCTCGGACGAGTGTCTGTAGTGCTCGGAGAAACTCAGCGCACGATTCGCCAGGCCGCTGTTGCCGGGTAGCTAAGCGATGTCTTGCGTAGACGGTGTTCACCGGCCGCAGGTACTGTCGTTTGAGGGCGTCCAGTGCCCCTTCGTAGGTCGGCAGGTCCCGGATAAAGGAGTAAACTTTGGAGGAGACCCTCGAGAGTAGGATTCTGTGCATAACGGCGGGTTCAGTCGCACGAAGCTCCGCCAAGTACGATTGGAAGCATGCAAGCCAGTGTTCAAAAGCGAGAGCTGCGTCAGGGTCTTGAGGGTCCAAATCCAACCGGTCCGGACGCAAAACGGGTTCCATGTTTTAAAACTTCCAGTCAATAAAATTGATGCACCATCAATAACTCACACTGAGACGTAGGCGAGATATCGGCTTTTATTGACTGGAAGAAGGAACCAGGAGTGAGTGTCTATCATACAAGGTCCTGGAGACTGAGGCCGATCTTCAGGCCGCAGGTCTCCTTTATACAGGGGTCTGTGGGAGGAGCCACAGGAGCAGTCAGCAGGGGCGTGTCCCGACAGGCACATAGTTCACCACAATAACAGAACACTGTAACTAACTTCTGACCAAATGTCGACATGAAAGAAAATGAAATGCCTTGCCTCACTTTGTGTTGAAGAGCAGTGGGTAGGGTGCTGAAAGGGCCCGCCTAGGGCCCTCTGGAGACCATTCGCAGCTCAGGAAGTCGGCGTGAAATGGAAAGGGCAAACATTTCCCAAAGAAGCATGTCATCATTAAGATTCAAGATTTTTTAATGTCTTTTCCAGTACACAAGTGTAAAGGAGAATGAAATAATTGTTACTCTGGATCCCGTGTAGCACAAAAAAAACACAATAAGATAAAGACAATAATAATAATAAAAGAACAATAAATATAAATACAAAAAATAGCTTATATATGTTCTTAGATTGTTTGTATGTCTATAAAGTGCCTGCACATAAGGTGACTGATTGGAAATGATACAATAGTGCTGGTGGGTTAGTGGGTGGGGCTGTTGATGAGATTGTTTGTATGTCTGTAACGTATCTCTTTTTTTGTCAATTTTCAATAATAATTAATAAAAAGATTTTAAAATGAAAAATGCCTGTACATAAGGTGACTGACTGGAAATGGTACAGTAGTGGTGGTGGTGGGTTAGTGGGTGGAGCTGTTGATTAACTTCATTGCTTGGAGAAAATATCTGTTTTTGGGTCTGGTGGGCCTGGCGTGGATGCTGTGTCGCCTCCTCCCTGATGGGGGTGGGACAAACAGTCCGCGAACAGTGGGGTGCAGTCCTTCATGATGTTACTGGCCCTTTTCCGGTACCTTCTGTATATATGTCCTTGATGGTGGGGGGAGGCGGTGTGTAGGCCGATACAGCTGACTACCCGCTGCAGAGCCTTCTTGTCCGCTGCACTGCAGTTTCCCGTACCATGCAGTGAGGCAGCTTGTCAGGATGCTCTCTATGGTGGATCTGCAGAATGACGTGAGTACAGATGTGTGAGGTCCAGCTCTCTTCAGCCTCCTCAGAAAGTAGAGGCATTGGTGAGCTTTCCTGATTGTGCAGAATGTGTTCTGGGACAATGAGAGATTGTGTGAGATGTGCGCTCCCAGGAGTTTGAAACAGCTTTCAGTTTCCACTGCTTTTTAATTGCAATATCAGAATGATGTGATTTCAATCCTGAAATACTTTCTGTGCATTTTAAAAGCCACCATTTCACTGAAGTAAACAAATCACATTTCTTGTCATTTGCAGCACTATATTCTGCTGCCTTTAGGGGTGTCACTTTCCAAATGAAAAATTTCCAGCTGAGATAAACCTCTGTTTTGAAGTTATAAATTATTCCCTTTTCCCAGAGCTGGAATGTGGCCAGGCTACTAAACTGAGCAGGGCACTGAGGAATGCTGGGAGATTGTGGCTCAGAGTTCAGGGTCAACAAGAAAGCAAAAGGTCAAGTTCAAAGTTCAAAGTAAATTCATTATCACAGTACATACTGTATATGTTACCCTGAGATACATTTTCTTGCAGGCATTTACAGAACAAAACAAAATACAATAGAATTTTCAAGAAAATGTACATAAACAAAGACTGACAACCAAGGTGCAAAAGAAGACAAATTCTGGAAATAAATTTTAAAAATACCAAGAACATGATTTGTAAAGTGTCCCTGAAAGTATGTCTGTAGGTCGTAGAATCAGTTCAGGTTGGTTTCATACAGATACAGAGCACAGATACAACTCCCTCTGTTCATGCTGATTATTAACCACCCACTAAGTCTTTCTTTATTTCCAGCCTATTTCCACTCTTACACCTCTGCAACTTAAAACATGTGTGATTTCCAACTCTTTATGGTTCTGATGAAATGTCATCAAGCGGACAGAGTTGCTCCCGTTTTTCTCTACACCTAGAGCACCAGACATCCCACCCTGCAAAAACTCATTTCAGGGAGGTAGCACCATCAATTTGCGGGAGACTCCTGGGAGAGGTGGGATGTCTGCAGTAGAATAGCTCCTTAGCAGCTAGCCAGCTAGTTAAGATAACGTTAGCTATGCTAATGAACAAATGACACCCATTCAAGTCACCTCAACAGTGATTTAACCCACCATGGGCAATAGAAAAGTCACCATTGCAAACAGTGCAGCGAACAAACTATTAGGCAGGGGTACACTTTAGTGTATACTGGGGTGAAGTACGTTTTATATTTTCTTTTCTTTGGAACACTCTGCCATGGCACTCTCTCTCTCTCTCTCTCTCTCTCTCACTCTCCCTCGCTCACTCTCTGTCCCGCTCTCTCTCTCTCCTGCTTTCTCCCCCCTCTCAAAATCGATTTCTGGGATATTGTATATAATTTGCGGGTGTCAGGGAGCTGCTATCAATATGCGGGAGACTCCTGATACTTCCCGGAGAGGTGGGATGTCCAGAGCGCTCTCTGTACTCTTTTTGGTACCCTTATTTAAGCAAGGATACACTGGTAATGGGGGCAGTCCAAAGGGAGGTTCACCATGCTAGTTCCTGGAATGAGACGTTTGTTTTAATATGAGTGGTATTTGGGTGAAAGATACAAAAGCCTGAAAGCACTAATGTGCTCGAGGGCAGCTTCTATGTTGCTGTTATAAGAGGATTGACTGGTTCCCCATGATGATATGATAGACTCTTGACCCCAAATTCTACCTTGTTATGAAGAAAAGAAGAAGAGAAATTGCCTTTCAACTCACGAGAGAGCATAGGCCATCAACATTTTTGCTGTTGATGTTTCTGTAGCAGGCAATTTCTTTTTTTACGAGGTCAAGATGGGAGCCAGCTGGATTCAAACTCAAGACCTTCCACCCCAAAATCCAGCGCTGATGCCACTACTCTACCAGCCGGCCCACCTTGTTATGACCTCGCTCCTTATTGACTGCCTGCACTCTACTTTCCCTGTAGCTGGTACTTTCATCCCGCATTCTGTATTGTTTTCCCTTGTACTGCCTCAATTGTCTGTGATGGTGGTGTACTGGTATTCGCATCTGGACTCTGGAACAAGAGGTCCCGGGTTCGAGTCTAGCTGGCTCCTTGCATGCTTTCCGTCCGTGCTGCATTGAGATCCGAGCAAGCAACAAACGCTGAATTAAACAGCTGTAATAATGTCACCCGAGCTACCACAGCCCTCCCACCCCCAGCAAAATAAAGAAATACAATCGAGTTAATGAAAATTTATACTTCAGTAAAGAATGACAAAAAACCCATGTCCAAAACAAGGCCATACAAAAAAAAATCATTAACATTATCATTATATGCTATGCTGTATGATGTGGGTGACCATGGTCTTTCTGTGACTATGATTGTTCTTAGCAAAGTTTTCTACATAAGTGGTTTACCATTGCTTTCTTCTGGACAGCGTCTTTACAAGATGGGTGCCCCCCTCCAGCCATTAATAATACTCTTCAGAGAGATTGTCTGCCTGGTGTCAGTGGTCTCATAACCAGGACTTGTGATATGCACCAGCTGCTCGTACAGCCATCCACCACCTACTCCCGTGGCTTCACGAAACCCTGCTTGGAGGGGGGGGTGGTCTAAGCAGGTGGTATACCTTGCCCAAGGGTGATCTGCAGGCTAGCAGATGGAAGGAGTGCCCTACATCTCCTTTGGTAGAGATGTACCTCCACCCTACAACAACTGATCTACAACTGTGATGTCATGTTCTATAAGAACATAAGGAATAGGATCAGGAGTCAGCCTTCTATCTTGTTGAGTCTGCTCTGCCATTTAATAAGACCATGGCTAATCTGGCTGTGGACTCAACTCCACCTACCTGCCTTTTCCCCAGAACCCCTAATTCCCCTTTTGTGCAAAAAACTGTCATTGCATCATTAAAAATAAAAGACTATAAGATACAAGAGTAGAATCGGGCCATTCAACTCATTAAGTCTGCTCAGTCATTCCATCATGGCTGATTATTATCCCTCTCAATCCCATTCTCCTGCCTTCTCTCCATCACCTTTGACACCTTTACTAATCAAGAACCTATCAAACTCTGCTCTAAGCACACTCAATGGCTTGGCCCCCACAGCCATCTGTGGGAAGGAATTCCACAGATTCACCACCCTCTGGTTTAAGAAATTCCTCCTCATCTGCGTTCTAGTCTGAGGCTGTATCCTCTGGTCCTAGACTCACACTACAGGAAACGTCCTTGGCATATCCACTCTATCTGGGCCTTTCGATATTTAATAAGATTTGATGAGACTCCCCCCCCCCGCCCCGCCCCAATGAAAAGTTGAAAGCACTTCTACCTCCACCCATCGCAACTGCTTCATGTAACAGAAAGAGAAAACGTTGAACTTTTTTCCTTAGATGCTCTGTGGCCTGCTGAGTTCCTCCAGCAATTTTTGTGCATTGCTGAGAAAAATATTGGACTTGAATTGTCTTGGATCATATTTACATATATATTGATTTCACTTAAAGAGGAGGCTTAGGGTTTGAATAAGCTCTGTAGATTCATGGTTGTGTAGGTTAATACAACAGTGAAAGCATTTACCTTACTCCCCCAAGGGATGATTATATATTTACTTGTCCCAGTTCCAACATTTATTACTTGTTAACCATGATTTGGGTCATTTGGCTGAAGAAATACTTCTGTATTTTTACACCAAGCACAAGGAAGGAAGTTGAAAACAAAACTGCAGATGCTGAAAATCAAAAACAAAAAAAATTGCCGGATATCCTGCATATTGAGCTGATCTGTGGGAAATGAAGCAGGGTTAACATTTCAGGTGAAAATCCTTGTGTCATAAGCCTTGCATAAGAACATAAGGAAGGGGCTCAGGAGTAGGCTATTTGGCCCATCGAGCCTGCTCTGACATTTAATGGCTGATCTGGCCGTGGACTTGGCTCCACACTACCTGGATTTTCCCTATAACCTTTAATTCCCCTGTTATGCAAAAATCTATCTAACTGTATCTTAGAATATATTAAATCAGGTAGCCCCTTCGGCTTCTCTTGGCAGAGAATTCCACAGACTCGCTACTCTTTGGGAAAAGCAGTTTCTCCTCATCTCCATCCTAAATCTATTCTTCAGAATCCTGAGGCGGTGTTCCCGAGTTCACGTCTCGGGAACAACTTTCCTGCTTCTATCTTTTCCAGTCACAAGAGATTCTGCAGATGCTGGAAATCTAGAGTAACACTCACAAAGTAGTGGGGGAACACAGCAGGTCAGGCAGCATCTATATAAAGGAATAAAGAACTGAGACGCTTCATCTAACTTTTCCATCCCTTTATATATATGTTCCTATAAGGTCCCCTGTTATTCTGAATTCTGGCAAATATAGTCCAGCCGACTCAACCTCTCCTCAAAGGCTAACATCCTCATCTCTGAAGTCAACCTGGCGAACCTCCTCTGCATTGCTTCCAAAGGCAGTATATCTCTCCTCAAGAAAGGAAACCAGAACTGTCTGCAGTAACCCTGGTGCTTAACACCCTGTACAGTTGCAGCATAACCTTCCTGCTCTGAAGTTCAATCCCTTTAGCAATGAGGATCAACAATCCCTTTGCTGTATAAAGGTGCTTTGACCTGACATGTTAACCCTGTTTCTCTTTCCGCTGATGTGGCCTGACCTGCGGAGTATTTCCAGAATTTTCAAGGTACGTTTATTATCAGAGTATGTAGGCAGTGTACAGCCCTGAGTTTCTTCTTCCCACAGACTGCCACGAAACAAGGAAAACCATGAAACCCGTTTAAATGAAAACATCCAACCCCCTACCAACACACAAAATGTGCAAGCTGCAGAAAAAATGAGTGAAAAACACAAGGCATAAAACATAAAGTTGAAAGAGTCCAGGTTTATACATTTCAGCTCAGCTCAGTGCGATCTATCACTGTGTTGTTCATTGTCTGCAGCCTGCCTAATCAGAATTGCCCAGAATAGTAACAAAAAAAAAGGAATGACCAGGAAACAGAAGCACATCATAACATGAACTAGTGTCTAATCCATCATCTGCACTGAGTAAACCTTGTCCAAGACCCAGAACTCTAGCACAATCCTCTGGCAACATCAAGGCCATTTGAATACAGTCACCTTCCTTTGCCAGCGGTGAGTGAGAGGCTGATAGGCACCTGCTCACCTTCCACTTTTGCCTTGGTGACGTTTTGGCCCGAAACATTGACTGTTCTCTTTTCCTAGAAGCTGCCTGGCCTGCTGAATTCCTCCAGCATCCTGTGCGTGTTGTTCAAGCTTCCTCAGTCCTTTCATCGGCGAAATCGGTGAGAAATGGAGTCGGTCACGTGCTCATGCCCTGTCCCCAGTATAATTGGCCTCAAGGTTGCACGCCTCGACTGAAACCTCACCGAGCTCCCTCAGAGACAACCAAAGCGCCAGATCACTTAGTCGGCCGAAAACGCACCACCAAAATGTGGATCACAGGCTTAAAGAGTAGCAGAACCACATTTGGAAGAAAAAGAAGACATAAAAAATGGAAGGAGTAGTTTTGTAAACTGTCTGGAGGATGACACCCTTGATTGCTTTGTTTGCTGGTGCCATCGTCTTCCAGTTTCATTAAAGCTTTTGCAAGACACGAGGATGGTGGGACTGTATGGTACTGTGTTAGTTGGAGAGGGCATGGTAGGTGCCGGGCTAAAATGCTAAGCCTGGCCAAGTAACAGTAGAATTGTACAAAACTGCAGTCAGGGTACTATAGAATTCCAATCTCCATGTTACAGGTAGGATCAGAGAGCAAGTCAAAATTGGGTTTGTTGTCACATGCAATCTACCAGATGCAATTAAAATCAACAACGGCATCACAGACACATAGCATCAGATACATCAGAAGATCAACTTAAGTTATACATCAATTATACATTATTTTTAGAAACATAGAAACATAGAAAATAGGTGCAGGAGTAGGCCATTCAGCCCTTTGAGCCTGCACTGCCATTCAGTATGATCATGGCTGATCATCCGACTCAGAACCCTGTACCTGCTTTCTCTCCATACCCCCTGATCCCTTTAGCCACAAGGGCCATATCTAACTTCCTCTTAAATATAGCCAACGAACCGGCCTCAACTGTTTCCTGTGGCAGAGAATACCACAGATTCACCACTTTCTGTGTGAAGAAGTTTTTCCTCATCTCCATCCTAAAAGGCTTCCCCTTTATCCTTAAACTGTGACCCCTCGTTCTGGACTTCCCCAACATCAGGAACAATCTTCCTGCCCAATCCCTTTAGAATTTTATACTGCAGTAGAACCTCCCTGCTCCTGTACTCAAATCCTTTTGCTATGAATGCCAACAAACCATTTGCCTTTTTCACCGCCTGCTGTACCTGCATGCCCACCTTCAATGACTGGTGTACAATGACACCCAGGTCTCGTTGCACCTCCCCTTTTCCTAATCGGCCACCGTTCAGATAATAATCTGTTTTCCTGTTGTTGCAACCAAAGTGGATACAAGTAAGAAGACAATTAGAATGAAAAAAATCCTGTGCAGGATACACAAGAGATTTGCTGGGATATTAAAAATATTGGTGGAAAAATGTGGAAAAATTAGTTTGGGAAGGGTTTATTTTCCTTTGGAGAGGGAAGTTTCATTTCAGGTGTAAAAAAGTATGAGGGGTTTATACCTAGCAGGTGATGAAGATCTATTCTCCTTTGGAAGAGGTGTCAGTAAATAGAGAGCCTAAATTAGACAATTGGAGGAAGAGCTAGAAGGAAATTGAGGATGTTTTTGTTGGGGTGAGGAGCCCGCTGTCTGAAAGTGTGGGGTTGTGGAATGGGAATTGGAGGTGGGGTTAACATGCAGAGGTCCCCATTGCCAACTGGGTGAATAGCCTCCTTCTGACCGTGAAACTTGGCTGAAACTGTGCATGTGGCTGGCTGCCAGGCACTGGCTTCAGTTCAGCTACCTCCACCAGGCGCTGACTGACACGAGACTGGCTGCGGAGCACCGTGGTAGCACAGCAACTGGCGCAGCGCTGCTACAGCTCAGTGTATCGGAGTTCAGGGTTCAGCATCAACTGTACAACGATTGTACGTTCTTCCCGTGTGTGAGTGGCTGGCTTTCCTCCACATGCAGTGACGTACCAGTTGGCAGGTTAATCGGTTATTGTAAATTGCCCCGTGATTAGGCTAGGGTTAAACTGGGTGGCGGAGCATGAAGTAGCTGGCACAATGCTTTACAGTACCAGCAACCCAGATTCAATTCCCGCTGCTGCCCGTAAGGAGCCTGTATTTCTCCCCGTGACCACCTGGATTTTTTCAGGTGCTCCAGTTTCCTCCCACAGTCCAAAAACGTACCGGTTAGTAGGGTAATTGGTCCTGTGATTAGGCTAGGGGTTAAATCAGTGGGATTGCTGGGGAGCTCAGCTCAAAGTGCTGGAAGGGCCTATTACCCACTGTATCCCAATAAACAGACAGACAGACAAATAAAATAGATAAATAGATAGGGTTGGGTTGCTGGATAGCGCAGCTTTTTGGGCCAGAAGGGCCTGTTTCACATTGCATCTCTAAATAAAATGAAGACTGTGTGGCTGAATCCCTAATGCTCTCTTCAAAGTCGACAGATAGAAGTCAGTGCAGGTCCTGAACAGCAGGGTAGCTAGCTAGATGCAGTCTGCACTGGCCAGAGATTTCAGGAGAAGTATTTGTCTAACCTCCTAACAATCTGCTTTGCAATCCTCTTCCAGTCTTTTGAAGTTTGTCAATGAGTTCTAGAAAACAGAAGCAGGTATGTTGGCCCACCCTGTCCATGCTGAACTAATATTCTGTTAGTCCCATTGACCCGTACCTGGACTGGAGCCCTCCAGACCCCTCCCATCCACGAACTTATCCAAACTTCTCTTAAATGTTGAATTGGAACCCACATCCACCATTTCTGCTGGCAGCTCGTTCCACACTCTCACCACCTTCACCAAAAGTTCTGCATGATTCTAGGGAAGATGAGGAGACAACGCTCCAGTGGTTTTTTGAATCCATTTTTTAACTCCAACTCTCCCAGGATAAGGGCTGATTGCGGCTCCATGTGGGAACTCGGAGCCAGCTTTGCGATGATTCCATCATCTGCGACGGCACAGACTGGATTGGCGCTTGGAGTAGAGTGGTCAATCCTGTTCTGATCCTCACCACCCAAATGCCATGTACACGCAGAGGAGTAGTACAATTAAATGTTTTTACTGAGTCATGTTAGTAACGGTACACTCTCTGCAACTTCGAAGACCAGATTCAAAGTACATTTATACCAAATAATGTATAAATTATACAGCCTTGAGATTTGTTTGCTAACAAGCAGCCACAAAACAAAAAACCTGAAACAATCCAATTTCCAGAAAAAAGGCCAACACCAGATGTGCAAGAGAGAAAAAAAGCACAAATCATGCAGACAGTTGAAATGAACAACAACCTTCTGAACCAAAATTGAGACCTCAGATCCAAACCCTGGAGTAGGCCCAAAGCCTTGCTTTTTAGTTTGCCATATTTGCGGGCCCGGAGTACAGCAGCTCCGCAGTTTGTCGCAGCAGATTAACTGGGCCCACCACGATGAAAACATGCACACTTGACAGTCCTCCAACTCCAGAACAGGCCTTCAGTTAAACCTTTTTTGTGTCACTTGTTTTTTTTTAATTTTTATTGAATTTTCAAATAGGTTACAGAATAGAAAGAAGAAAATATAATATCAGCTCTCCCCCTCCCCTTAACCCTCCCCCTGACATATCCCTATTTATATATGAAAAAGAGAGGAAAAAAAGAAAGAAAAAAAGAAAAAAGAAAGAAAGAAAGAAAGAAAGAAAGAAAGAAAGAAAGAAAGAAAGAAAGAAAGAAAGAAAGAAAGAAAGAAAGAAAGAAAGAAAGAAAGAAAGAAAGAAAGAAAGAGAGAAAGAAAGAAAGAAAGAGTGCCTGGATAGCGGAAGATCCCCACATTCTCCATGGAGTTCAAAATAGCTTTAATATATATATTTCTTTCTTTCTCTAGATGACCAATAATTTTATCTTTGGAGCACCTGTATATTTAATCCTATCTTTTATAAATAAGGCCACCAAATTTTCAGAAATATATGATATTTATTTCTTAAATCACTTGTTTTTTTTGAAGACTTTCAAGCACAGAAAATTCTGTTGTTTTACTACTGAATCTTGCTTCTCTGAGAAAAGCCAAGCCAACAATTTGCATTAGTGCTGTTCGTTTCCCTGGATGGAAGGTTCTTGTTCACTGACTTTTGCAATGCATTGGCATTGTTAAAATTGTGAGGGGTCTCTCTGAGTATCACGAGCAAGATGTTTTTCAATAATTAGACAGTTGCAGCAATTAGCATCAGTGGCGAGTCTGGACTGAGAGGGTGTAGTGATAGAGATATCCTTCACTGGGTCTCTGATGGATCTCAGCTTCTCTGGAGCTCAGAGAAGTGACCAGTCAGGTGCTGAAACTGTGTTTACCATGGCAACGGAATAGTCACAAACACGGCTCCGAGTTCGCGCGTGGACCTCAGAATGGTTCTGCGATCAGCCCTTGTCCTGGGAACCACCATATCAGAGCAACTGTGCAGTGAACCGAATGGGCCTTCTACACACAGCGGACTCTCTTTTGGGTGCAGACATTCAAGTGCTGGTGGGTGTAAGGGAGAAAAGGAACATTTATTTATTTAGGAAGAAGACCACCTACAAGCACTACTCAATAACGTTGCAAAAGTCTCTGCTGAATTTGGACTGCTGATAAATGGCAGGAAGACCAAACTGCAATTCAAGCTGACATCTACATTGGAAATTACAAGATCAAACAAGTGTCCTCCTTTATATACCTTGGTGCAGAACTAAATGATACAAACGAATGCAGCAAGGAAATAAGGCGAAGGCTAGCAAAGGCACACACAAGCACTACCAAACTCTGGAACATCTGGAAAGATAGATCTGTGAGCACTGACACCAAGATACGCCTCCTCAAGAGTCTTGTCTGGTCAGGTGCCCTATCTGGCTGTGAAACATGGACCCTAAAAGCAGCTGATGGAAAGAAGTTGACAGCATTTGAGATGTGGACATACAGACGGATCCTCAGGGTATCATACGTTGAAAGGAGATCCAACAATTTCATCCTAGAAAAGACTGGCACGAAACCAATACTTCTGGAAACTGTTATCCAAAGGAAACTTCGCTATTTTGGACACATCATGAGAACTGATGACACACTGGAACGCACTGTGCTTGAAGGCAGAGTGGAAGGAAGCCGCTCCCGAGGCAGGCAGAGGACAACCTGGATCGACAACATCAAGAAGTGGAACAGCCTCACCGCCAGAGATGCAAGAGGTTTCACTGCCGACAGATCGCAGTGAAAGAAAGTGGTTGCCAAGGCTTTGGCAGAGTATGGCACATGATGATGATGCTGACGATGATGATTTATTTAGGGTAGGTGTTTCCAACCTTTTTTATGCTAAGGACCAATAATATTAAGCAGAGGGTCCTTGGATCCCAGGTTGGGAACTCCTGATTTAGAAGAAGATCACAGTAACAGGCCCTTTCCGCCCAACGAGCCTGCTCACCCAATTACACCCCATGTGATCAATTAACTACTGACCTGTAGGCCTTTGCAATGTGGGAGGAAAGCAGAGCCCCTGGAGGAAACCCACACAGCTGTGGGGAGAACGTACAAACACTTTACAGGCAGTGGTGGGTATTGAACCCAGGCTGCTGGCTTTGGAGTCGCATTACGGTAACTGCCACGCTACGCCGCTTCTGTAGTTCTGTTAGTTGTCATGTTCTGCATTGTGGGCATGCCACATCAGCGCTGGAAAGTGAGGCGGCACTTGCGGGCTGCCCCCAGCGCATCCTTAGCGGTGTTGGTTGTTCACGCAAATAGTGCATTTCACTGTATGTCTCCGTGTATAATTGATACGTAAGTAAATCTCAATCCAAGTGTGAACCTGAGTACCAGTGCCCGGAATCAGACACTCTCAGCTTTCAGAGTTGAACGTTAGCACCATATACTACCCTGAGATCCATTTTCTTTCGAAGGTCTCAAGGATACATTTCATGTCAGAGAAACGTACACAATATACATCCTGAAATTCTTTTTCTTCACAGTCGTAATGTTACTGCTTGTTGGGCAATCATAATGGAAGGAAGAAATACAGTGAAAAGCTACGCAGAAAGGCTGACAAAGAAGGACGAGGGATCTGCCGCTTTCCTGTAACTGTGCTCCTTGTGGATGCATTCGGTGATGGGGAGGGCTTTGCCTGTGATGGACTGGGCTGTAGCCACTAATTTTTGTAGGATGTTCCACTCTTGGACATGGTGGTGTTTCCGCACCAGTCTTACACACCTCAAGGTGCTTTGTAACCGAAACATTGCTTTTTTGAGTGATTTTTGAAGTCCTCCCCACAACCTTCTGATGCATCAGCATATATACTACCTGCTGAGTCACCATTTAGTCACAGTCCCGAGGGCTGCACTTGTGGATACAGCTGGAGTTTTATAGCAGCATACTGTAGACACTGAAGTGTGAAAGATATACAGCAAGTTCTGGACTTGTTTGTCATCTGTAATAGAGCTGCCTTGCTATTGCTTTTAACTCTCGTGAATATTACATTCCTAGAGCACCTGCAAATTGTATGGAGCCTGAAGATAAATATCTTGAGAAATGCTGAACTCTCAGTGTTTAAATCATTCCTGTTTTAATATCAGGTGATGACAACTAGACGTAGAATTTTTAGATGTACCACTCCAAGAATCATAGAGTCATCGAGTAATACAGCTCGGAAAAAGGCCCTTCGGTCCAACTTGACCATGCTAACCTAGATTCTGATTTATTTATCACTTGTTCATTGATACATACAGGAAGGTGCCTCATTAGCAACCAACGTAACCAATGAGTAAAGGTGGTGTACAGGCTGAATCATGGTGGTGGGGTCCAGACCCCGGAGTTGTCTGAGAGCGAGGAATGACCCAATGTTTGGATGATTTAAACGCTGGGCCTGATTGGAAATGTCAGGGTGTTGGGATGGGCTGCTCTGCGATGCTTGCTCAGCTCTGTGCCAAGCTGAGGCGGTGGCCTGCTCCACAGGCAGTGGTGCTCACATACACCAGACCAATGCAGGTTTAAAGGCAAAACTTGCAGCAAGTGCAACAAAGCAGGACACGTACAAAGAGCATGTCAGGTAGACTGCACAGGGAAGAGATGAAGATTAAAAAAAAACAAATTTCAGTTTGAAAAGGAGCACTAATCTGCATGCTGTTGATGAAAAATCTGATGATGAGAGTAGCCTTGCGATTTACAATGCGAAAACTGACAATAGACAAGCAATAAGGCTTAAACCAGAAGTGAACAGCAAATTAATTAAAATGGAATTGGACACTGGCTCAGCTGTTTCAGTCATTCCACAAAATAAGATTGAACGACATTTCAAAGGTTCTAAACTGAAGCTTGCAGGTACCTAACTAAGAACTTATACTCTAACTCTTATGGAAATGACATTTGTAACAGTGAAATCCAGCAACCAACAGGGTACATTGGGCTCATATGTGGCAAAAACAGGAGGTCCAGTATTATGGATTGTGAGCAGCTAACACAATTACAATTTGATTGACCGACCATTTTCATGCTGCACCCCCTCCACTGAATACAAATAAAGAAAGGTACTGGATGATGCCTTACGAGTGAAGCTGGAAATAAATAGAAACACAAAATGCTGGAAGAGCTCAGCAGGCCAGCCAGCATCTATGGGAGGAGGTAGTGACGACGTTTCGGGCTGAAACCCTTCATCAGGAGTGAAGTAACATGAGATGGTGGAGAGGGGATAAGAAGTGAGGGGAGGGATGAAATAGAGAGCTGGGAAGTGATAGGTTGGAGGGAAATGGGCTATGGGGAAGGTGGAGAATTATGGGAAATAAAAGAGAAAGAAAGGTAGGGCTGGGGGGAGATTATAGTGGGGGGAAAAGAGAGGGAAAGAGAACCAGACTAAAATAATAGATAGAGATGGGGTAAGGGGGGGGCAGGGGTATCAACGGAGGTCTGTGAGTTGAACGTTCATGCTGGCAGTTAGGAGGCTACCTAGGCGGGAGATAAGGTATTGCTCCATCGACCTGTGTGTGGCCTCATCTTGACAGTAGAGGAGGCCATGGACAGACATGTCAGAGTGGGAGTGCTCTGTGGAATTAAAGTGTGTGGCCACAGGGAGATCCCGCCACTGCTGGAGGCCTGAGCGCCGGTGTTCGGCGAAACGGTCTCCCAGTCTGCGGTGATATATACTGTATCCGGTGCTCCCGATGTGGCCATTTATACAATGGGGAGACCTGCTGCAGACTAGGAGACCATTTCTTATTTTTCTTTGTTTCTGCGTATGTTAATCAAAATAGCTTCTTTGTTTTGTTAAAAGTAGGAATGCTTCTTTGTTGCGAGAGAGTGCTGGAAGCTTGTTTGGGTTAAAATTTACTGATAACGAGAATTGTATTCCTTTATAAATCAATTGGGATTAATGTTGTTCTTTCTTCTGAGTCTGTAAGCTGTTGTTGGTGGGCTTTTGGGGAGATTGGCACGAGGGGATGAGAGAGAGAGGACGCGATGCTGTAAACTGGGCGAGGAATGGACCCCAAGCGGGGGTCCAAGGCCAGGAGGAGAGGAGACGAAGATAGACGTGCTTGGTTGACCACATCGGGTGGTCCTGCGCTGCGAGTCGAGGAGTTCGGAGGGGATCGAATGGAGGCCAGAAGACTTCAGTAATTGAGCTCCAACGGTTGTGCACGAAATGGTTTTTACTTTGATAAGTTTGACGCCTTTTCTTTATTTTCTTTTCCTTCATGTATACTGTATCGTTATTAATTATTTAGTTATAGTAATCTTTATAAACTGTAATCATTTAATCGCATATGGTGTCCTGTTTGTTCTTTGGCGAGGTGGGGACATCACACAGCATCCACACAAGCTGATTACCCAGTTTGGTGGGGCTGAAGGCTGCTCCCCCTAGATGAGAATGAGCTGAGCGAGCCTGAGGTGACCCAGGGGGTTACACTTGGATGACATCATTCTTACTGGTAAAAATGACAAAGAACACCTCTAAAATCTCAAGCTAGTTTTTAAAAGATTACAAGATTATTGGTTCAGAGCATGATGAAACAAATGTGAATTCTTTAGACCAAGCATCACTTACTGTGGTCACACTATTGATGCACAAGGATTACACAAGTATGCCGAGAAAATTCAAGCAGTGGTGGATACCCCAGAGGCAAAGGATGTGTAACAGTTGTAGTGCTTTTTAGGATTCATCAATTCCTGCCAATCCTGGCTACCGTGCTCCACCCATTTAATTCATTACTACAGATCAGGAAGAATTGGCAATGGACAAAGCAGTGTGAGGTGGCTTTCAAGAAGAAAAGTGATGATGTCAGACATTGTACTCACACATTATGATCCCTGTCATCCAATGAGGCTTCCCATGCACTGTTTGGGATGCCAACGCATTCAGAAGTGTCCAGAGTGATCAGAACCACTTCCTGCAGTCCCGGAGCCAACTGCTACAACCACCATGGAGGAGGCAACAAGACCTGGGATTGTTTTCACATCCGCAAGTCTCACCAGCCAAGCTGAATGACCTCCCTTGTCAGGAAAGATGTTATCCCATAAGAGTAAGAAACCCTCCACAGGATTAAATCTTTAGACCTGAGTGGAACACTTTAAAGTTTATTACATTGTGGATGTCTATTTAGTAGTTGTGTATACAGTATATATCTATATATGTTGAGATGCGTTCTATATTGAGTTGGAGTTTATAGCTAAGCAGAGGGGACTGTTGTGTACTTAATATTTCAGTAATATTTGAGTAATATTGTGAATTTATTGTTTGATTAATCATTCTTTGCTTAAATAATTTATTATGGGTTATATGTAAAAGTACGGAAATGGCAGACATCATCATGCCACCACATCATATGCGCATGTCTCTGTTAAAGTAAAAACAAAACGAAGACCTGTTCTCCTGGGCTCCTGTTTTCTTCTTGAAATTAGTTGTATGTTTTGGTTACAAACTACAACAATTTCCTTCTCTATATCAAACCAGTGAACCGCAAAGGTTAATGAGCCAGAAATTTCTGTTATATTATTATTATTACTGTGTTGCCCTTAAGGCATTTGTTTAGTTTTATTACATTTTCGCTTTAGTATTTCATTTGTAACTGTTTTCTAGCTAAAGTTAAGGTTGATAACTACGTTGCAGTTGTTGAAGGTAAATTCATTATCTGTGATGTATCGCAGCACGCGATGACGTCACACCCGGTTTCGCTGCTTGTTATGGGTAAATACCGGTTTGGAGAAACAGGAAGGCGGGAGCTTGAGTATACAGGATCAGCGCGAGAGAAGTTCCATTTCTACGCACTAAGAAACATTATAGAAGCAACGCCGTAAGTTCATATGACAATTGATGTGTTGAAGTAAAAATGTTAACACTGATTCTGTTAAAAGTAATGACGGTTGATAAAAGTTTATTTTCTTGTGCTATTGAAAGAGTTGCTGGAAAGTTTGTGTTGAAGTGTATTTAAAGTTGTTGATGGCATAGGTAGATTCTGACTGTATGTTGTACTTTAATGAGACTTTAATGTAATATAGTTTGTTGTAGTTTTACAAGTATTTATGATGTAAATGTGATGCCAAGAAAGAAACAGATACTGTATATACTTTGTATTGTTTTATCAACAGTTTTCACCATACATTAATATGGAAGAGTGAACAGTAAATGGTTAATCTTACTGCGATCCTGCCTTCATTGACTACGGTTTAACTCGGTGTTTAGTTCAGAGTTTCTACACCTGCACGAGAAGACTATAATTACTTATTCTCATTTTTCACTTCAGAATATCATTCTGTGCTGGTGGGATTTGTTCTTGTGTCTCCAGTCCATTAGTGTTAGATCACTATTCCCATAATGTAACCAGGATGCTGATATCCCATGCAACACACAGTAAATGCTGGAGGAGCTCAGCTGACCAGGCTGCATGAACCTCCACTCATGTAGTAAATCTGTCAAGGTCATGGCATACAAGACACTTGTCAATCCAAAGCCTGAGTGTTGTGTGGCCCCCATCAAGCTAACAACAAGAAGTCCATCGAAAAAAATCCAACGCCGTGCTGCTGGCTTTATGCTAAATGATTACAGCTGGAAATCCAGTGTCACCAGCATGCTGTCTAACCTTCAACGGGAACCACTTGAAAACCGACGTACTAAACTACGGTTAATCTCCATTTTCAAAGGAGTTCACAAAATCACTCCATCAGACATCCAAATTCATCACAGGGTCAGTTCAACTCGACAGCAAACTGGACCTCACACACTGGAAACCCCTTCAGTCAACAAGATTTGCTACCAGTACTCCCTCTACCCAAGATCAACAACAGAGTGGAATCTTCTGCCGCCAGACCTGCGCGGTATTTTTGACATTAATATTTATAAAGATAGACTCATTCAAATCAATTTAGGGGATCTAGTCATAAAAAGCTCACTTTACAATTTAACTCTCATGCCGTTCACAGCGACTTGGCGTTATAACAGCCGACTGGCAGTGCTTGCACAGTACCAAGCAGAAGCAGAAGCATCTACGGAGAGGAATAAACAGCCACCGTATTGGGTTGAGTCGCTTCATCGGGACTGGAAAGGGAAGGGCAGGAAGCCAGAATAAGAAGATGTGGAAAGAGGAGTACAAGCTGGCAAAGGACCAGTTTAGCCAGGTGAGGGATAAGGAAAGTGGGTAGGGAAGTGGGGGTGGGGGGAGGTGAAGTGAGATGCTGAGGGGAAAGGCAAAAGAAATAAAGAGCTGAAGAAGAACAAATCTGATAAGAGAGAATAAGCCCAGTGACTAAATCTTCAAAGCCTTCCAAAGTTTTGCAAAGATTTGGATGAAGAAATTTCAATTATCTCAATCCTAAATAGCCGACCTCTTATTCTCCGACTAAGTCCCTGGTTCTAGACTTCTCAGTTAGAGGAAACATCCTTCCCACATGTACTTTGCAAGTTTTAATGAGATTACCTCTTTTTACAATGGTCTGCACTAGAAGGTCTGGTGTTGAGAATTTATAAGCTGCCAAGGAGACCACACAGCAGGTTTTTAATTATTGTCATCTAAGATGTTGTTTGCACAGCTATTAAGAAGGCCAGTTGTAAAGACATCCTCAGGGAGCTGTACTTCACAGGAGTGCACCAGGTCTCCACAGGTGAGAACATAATGGGAATGAGAAAAGCTTGATTCGCATCAAACAGGGACTCCCTGCCAGACTCTTCACTCAGAACAGTCTTGTGTTTCACATTGCTTTCAGGACACCCCAAAACACTTTATAGGCAATGAAATACTTTCAAATTTAATCATTGTTGTAATGTCTGAAATGCAACAGAGCCAGGTACAGATAAAAGGCCAAAGATAGAGGAGCAAAATTAGACCTTTTGGCCCATCGAGTCTGTTCTGCCATTTCATCATGGCTGATCATTTTACCACTCTGCCCCAATCTCCTGCCTTCCCCCTGTAATCCTTTATGCCCTGACTAATCAAGAATCTATCAGCCTCAATGACTTGGCCTTCACGGTGAAATGAAATCCACAGATTCACCACTCTCAGGCTAAAGAAATTCCTCCTCATCTCCGTCCTGGAATGACAGCCCTCTTAAATTGTGTCTACGAGAGTAAGTCTTTGGCTTGGAGTCCAGGGGTGAGTGGCTCACTTTCCGATCCTACCACAGACTTTCAGGGACATCATGAAATATCCCACCACCCCCTCAATTTCCTTAAATGAATATCAGCCCCCACCTTGATACCATCATAGTGAGGTGATACCATTTCAGGTCAAAAACAGGCAAATGGACTAGCCTAGAGAGCCAGTATGGACAAAATAGGCCGAGTGGCCTGTTTCTATGCTGTATTATCCCTTGACTCTATCCTGTACCAATATGCCACTCATCATTGGAGGAACTATGCAGTATATAAATATATATTCTCTCCCACATGGGAGCCCAATGGGAGATTTTGTATCATCTAGAGAGTGCACCAGTTACTTATCCAGGCTATCCCAACAGCACTGTGACAAGAGGCCTAGGTGATGATGGAAGGACCCAAGTGCTGGAGTAGACTCGGGATACCATTTCAAGACTGAGACGAGAACAGGGTTCTTGACCAGCTTCTAGACGAGGATCCAAGTGAGATGGAAATCCAAATACTCAATGGCAGACTGAACTAAAGTTGAGCTGAAAATTGAGCACCAAACCTGAGTTTAGGTGTTCTTTAATATTAAAATCCTGGTGCCAAAACCTGGCCACCAGTTAGTGGAGTGGGCTTGAATCTTTAGAGGGATCACACTAGCTATCCACAATCTAGAGAACTGGAGCATCTAAACCCTGGAATCTGCTGCGGTTGGATGTGTACTGTAACAAGTTTCTTGCAAACCCATACAGGGTTCCCCTTTTTTTTATGCTGTGGACCAATACCGTTAACTGAGGGATCTGTGACCCCAGGTTGGGAAACCCTGCTAGTCTAGCCTCAAGAAGTTCTCATGGGAAGACCACACCACTCAGATTCAGATTCAGATTAGTTTATTGTCATCTACACCAGGGTGCAATGAAATTGGTAATAATAAATACAGATAGTCAGAGATCTGTAGCAGATAAGGTCAGAGAAACAGAGTTTAATTGGACCAGGTGCGAAGCATTGCTCTTTGGAAGATCAAATGTAAAGGGACAGTAGGTGGTTAATGGCTGGGAAGAATTTTGGGGTCCAAGTCCACAGCACAAAGTGGTCACACATTGGTTAGCTGGTAAACAAGGCATGTGGCATGCTTTCCTTTATTAGTCAAGGCATTAAGCTCATGAGGCAGGAAGTTATGTTGTAGCTTTATAAGACTATTGTTAGGTTACATCTGGTTTTGAGAGCATGTCTTGTGAAAAAAGGTTGAGCAAGCTGGGGCTTTTCTCTTTGGAGTGAAGGAGGATGAGAAGTGACTTGATAGAGGTGTACAAAATGATAAGAGGCATGGATAGAGTGGAGAGCCGGATACTTTTTCCCAGGGCGGAAATGGCTAACGCGAGAGGATTTACTTTTAAGGCAATTGGAGGAAAGTGTAAGGGGGATTTCTGAGGTAGTTTTTTATTTACACAGAGAATAGTAAATGCTTGGAATGCACTGCTGGGGCTGATGGGAGAGGCAGGACATTTAAGGGACCCTTAGATAGGAAGATAGATGATAGAAAAATGAAGGATTATGGTCTATGTAGAAAGGTTAAATTGATCTTGGTGTAGGTTAAAACGTCAGTACAACATTGTAGAGTAAAAGACCTGTTCAGTAGTGTAATGTTCTGTGTTCTATGATCTGTGTTCTGTATTCTATGTCCTGTGTGCAGTGTTCTATGTTCTGTGTTCTATGTTCTATATTCTGTGTTCTGTGTTCTGTGTTCTATGTTCAGTGTTCTATGTTCTGTGTTCTATGTTCAGTGTTCTATGTTCTGTGTACTATGTTCAGTGTTCTGTGTTCTGTGTTCTATGTTCTAAGTTCTGTGTTCGGTGTTCCGTGTTCTGTGTTCTGTGTTCTATGTTCTGTGTTCAGTGTTCTATGTTCAGTGTTCTGTGTTCTATGTTCAGTGTTCTATGTTCTGTGTTCTATGTTCAGTGTTCTATGTTCTGTGTTCTATGTTCTATGTTCTGTGTGCAGTGTTCTATGTTCTGTGTTCAGTGTTCTATGTTCTGTGTTCAGTGTTCTATGTTCTGTGTGCAGTGTTCTATGTTCTGTGTTCTGTGTGCAGTGTTCTATGTTCTGTGTTCAGTGTTCTAAATGGCAAGATATTCAGACCTGCCCTGATGCAGGGTTTCAACCTGAACCATCACTAATTCCTCTACGCCCACAGAAGCTGCTTGACCCATCGAGTTCTCTCATCTGATTGTTGCTTCGTATTCCACGTCACTGGCCATTTATGTCACCAACAATTTGTAAGAATGACATTTCTCTAACACTGTAGAAACTTTACATCTATAATTTATACTGCAGAGGCATGTACAGTGGAGTGACTCTTTATTTAAGAGTGAGTGGAGTCATTTTCACTGGCGGAAGCAGTTATTCACAATTACTGTTTGGCCTGTTTTCCAATTGAATCATTGCTGCTGATCACATAAAGCCACAATAAAATTAGCAGAGTGTTGTAAAGGGGAATCAAATTCTGAATCAAGATGGAGATTTATGAACTAGAAGTTTGGGCTAGAAGTAAATTCGGATGGTTTTGTATGTAGCAGGTCAGTGGAGGGAAGGAAGGGGGGAAATGGATGGTGGTGGTGATGAAGACAGGTGACTATTGAGCTGTGGGAGGCTGATGCCAGGTGTTTCAGGGAGAATGCCGCAGATGGATCAATTCCTTGTCATTGAACTTGTAGTCTCTGTCAGCAGTTAAACACATTCAGACCATTACCATCATTATTGCCGTGTTGTATGATGTGGGTGATCACCATGATTGTTCTTGGCAAATCTTTCTACAGAACTGGTTTGCTATTGCCTTCATGTGGACAGCGTCTTTACAAGACGGGTGAGCTCTTCAGAGATTGTCTGCCTGGCATCAGTGGTCACCTGTGATATGAACCAGCTGCTTGTACAACTATCCACCATTTGCTCCCACGGCTTCACGTGGCCCCTGACCTGCAGGTCAGCGGAGGGAAGGCGTGCCTTAACACCTCCTTTGGTAGAGACGCATAGAGGTCAGGTTTGAACCTGGGTCACTAGGGTCAATCCTGAGGAAAAAGATCTTTTGGGCATCCAAACCAGAGGAAATTTACAAGATTGTTGCTGGATTTTGAGGACGTGAGTTATAATTATAGAATTCTGCAATGAGGTGCAAGAGCCAGTCCTCAATGGAGGAACAGAGGTGGAGAGGCTTTGCAGCTCTGTGTTACTGTATCTGCCCTGGACCCAGCACTTATTGTAACTGCAATTGAGAAAAAGGCACAGCAGAGCCTCTACTTCCTCAGGAGTCTGCAGAGATTCAGCATGTCATCAAAATCCTTGGCAAACTTCTATTGATGTGTGGTGGAATGGGTACTGATCGGCTACATTATATCTTGGTATGGGAACACCAATGCCTTTGAGCAGAAAATCCTACAAAAGTTAATGGACTTGGCCCAGTGCATCACAGTTAAAACCCTCCCAACCACTGTGCACATCTACATGAAACACTGTCGTAGGAAAGCAGCAATTTTTATCAGAGATCCCTATCACCCAGGTCATGCTCTCTTCTCCTTGCTGTCATCAGGTAGGAGGTGCAAAGCCTCAGGACAAGAACAATCACTACTCCTCAACCATCAGGCTCTTGAAGACAAGGGGATAACTACACTCACTTGCTCCAGCATTAAAGTGATTTTACAACTGATGATCTCACTTTAATGACTCATTGTCTCATTATCCCACGTTCTCCTTATTTATTGTTATTTATTTGTATTTGCATTTGCACAGTTTGTTGTCTTCTGCACTCTGGATGATCTTTCACTGATCCCGTTATAGTTACTACCCTACAGATTTGTTCAGTATGACCATAAGAAAATGAATCTCAGGATTGTATAAGATCACAAGACCCTAAGATACAGGAGCAGAATTGGGCCATTTGGCCCATGGAGTCCACTCCACTATTTCATCATAGCGGATCTGTTTATCCTCTCAGCCCCAAACTCCAGCCTTCTCTCCCTATACCTTCATGTTCTGACAAATCAAGAATCCATCAACCTTTGCCTGAAATATACATAAAGACTGCTGCCTCTGGCAATGAATTTCACAGATTCACCAGTCTCTGGCTAAAGGAATTCCTCCTCATCTCCGTTCTAAAAGGACACCACTCTATTTAGAGGCTGTGTCTTCTGGTCTTAGACTCTGCCACCATAGAAAACATCCTCTCCACATCCACTCTAACAAAGCCTTTCAGCTTTCAATAGGTTTCAATGAGGTCATCCCTCATTCTTCTGAATTCCAGTGACTACAGGCCCAGAGCCATCAAGCACTCTTCATATCACAAGCTATTCAATCCTGGAGTCATTTTCATAAACCTCCTTTGAACTCTTCCCAGTATCAGCCTTTCTAAGGTAAGTTGCCCAAAACTGCTCAGAATACCCTGACTGAGGCCTCACCAGGGCTTTATAAAGTCTCAACATTACATTATATTCTAGCCCTATTGAAATGAGTGCTACATTGCATTAGCCCTCCTCACCACAGACTCAACCTGCAAATTAATCTTCATGGAATTAATCTGCACAAGGACTTCCATGTCCCTTTGTGTCTCTGTTTTCTGTATTTTCTCTCCATTTAGAAAATATCTACCCTTTCATTTCTTCTGTCAAAGTAAATGCCCATACACTTCACAGCACTGTATTCCATCTTGCCACTTCTTTACCCATTCTCCTAACCTGTCTAAGAATTTCTGTAGCCTTATTACCTTCTCAAAATTACCTGCCCTTTTACCTATCTTCATATCACCTGCAAACTTTGCAATAAAGCCATCAATTCCATTTCCAAATCATTGACATATAACGTAAAAAGATATAACATACATATTCTTTGAGAATAAAGTTACTTTGAACATTTTAAGGAATGGTTGAATATGTTAGGACTTTATTCCTGGAGTACAAGAGAATGAGGGGAGATCTTATAGAGGAATACAAAATTATAAGGGGTATAGAAAGAGTGAATGCATGCAGAATCTTTTCCCTCGGCTTGGGTGAGATGGGAACTAGAGGTTATAGGTTTAGGGTTAAAGAGAATCTGAGGGGGGAGCCTCTTCACTTGGAGAGTGGTGTAAGTGTGACACAAGCTGCTGTTGGAAGTGTTAATTGCAGGTACATTTGTAACGTTTAAGAAAAGTTTGGATAGGTGCACAGATGGGAGGGATTTTGATGATATGGTCTCGGTCCAGAGAGATATGATTTGGCAGAAGATAAACTTGGCATTGACTAGATGAGCCACATGGCCTGCTTCTTGCTGTAGTACTCAATAACTCTATAACTCCCCCTTTGAATCTTTTGTCTCTTACCTGCATTAAGGAACAAAGTACAATGGGCAATTAAATAACCAGCGCATCTTTGGGATGCAGAGGAAACTGGAGCAACTATGGAGTACCTACACAGTCACAGAGAGAACATCGAAACTTCACAAAAGCAGCAAGACTGATCCCTGAACATGGGCAGGGAGCATTATGAAGGTATTGTGTTCTCCATTATAGGAAGGCTGAGGCTGAGTTTCAGAGCGGGCAGAGGAGATTCACCAGAAGACACAACAGGGACCGCAGATGCTGGAAGTCTGGTGCAGCACACAGGAAATGCTGGAGGAACTCCAGGGAGCATCTGCAGAGGGATATAATGAAGGGTCTTGGCCTGAAACGTTAACTGTCCATTTGCCTGATTACACTGATTCTGCTAGCACAGGGCCTTTTTGATGCCATGGACCAATACCATTAAACAAGGGATCTGTGGACCCCTGCTCTAGCGGTATCCAGACAGGACATTTAACCCTGGACTTCTCTCAACAAGGAGAATAATGGGGGCATGGAAAGTTGATGCAAAGCAGCGTTACTGTACTCCGAGTTACCGCAGCTAACTGACTACAATATCTGATACAAAAACAGAAAATGCTGTAACCACTCGGACAGCATCTGTCCGAAAAGAAACAGAGAGAACTGTTCAGGTCTGAGACCCCTGGTCTTTGGTGAGGCCGAAATTGGAGTATTGTGTACAGTTCTGGTCACCGAATTATAGGAAAGATGTTAACAAAATAGAGAGAGTACAGAGGAGATTTACCAGAATGTTACCTGGGTTTCAGCACCTAAGTTACAGGGAAAGGTTGAACAAGTTAGGTCTTTATTCTGTGGAGCGTAGAAGGTTGAGGGGGGACTTGATAGAGTTATTTAAAATTACGAGGGGGATAGATAGAGTTGCTGTGGATAGGCTTTTTTTCCATTGAGAGTAGAAGAGATTCAAACAAGAGGACATGAGTTGAGAGTTAAGGGGCAAAAGTTTAAGGGTAACACGAGGGGGAATTTCTTTACTGAGAGAGTGGTAGCTGTGTGGAATGAGCTTCCAGTAAAAGTGGCATAGGCAGGTTCGATATTGTCATTTAAAGTAAAATTGGATAGGTATATGGACAGGAAAGGAATGGAGGGTTATGGGCTGAGTGTGAGTCAATGGGACTAGGTGAGAGAAAGCGTTTGGCACGGACTAGAAGGGCTGAGATGGCCTGTTTCCATGCTGTAATTGTTATATAGTAATATGGTTGTCAGAATCAAGGTTCAGCAGAAATGAAAACTACCACTCTTGTAGAACAATTTAAGAACAAAAATTGTCTTGAGCTCTGTGGGTCTCTGTGGTGAGCCATAGATTGTTGCGTTTCTGGGTTTCTTGTGCACCTCTACTATATTAATTGTTGTCTTAACGAGTCGTTAAGCCCTTGTGCTTTCTGTTTAATCTTGTCAAGTTAATTATTATTGGCACGGGTTTTCCACTGTCAGTGATTATTTAATTTGTACTCTTGTATAGCACTGATCGTGGTGTCCTTGTGTCTCACGGTTTTGCTCGGTCGTGCCACTGTTGGAATTCCTATGTATAACCTCTCAGTCCCATCTGTACATGGGAGTTGGCCGTTCCTCCACACCTGGGTCCAGTCATTGCCAGTGCACACCGTGACAAAGAGATTGTTTTCATTTCCTGATAAAAAGTCTTGGTCCGAAATTTTCACTGTTTGTTCCCCTCCTTCGATGTTGCCTGTCCTGCTGAGTTCCTCCAGCCCTTTTTGTGTACCTTGCTCAAGATCTGCGGCATTTGAAGAGTCAGTTGTGTCTATTAGTCCTATGGGGCCTATTCTTTCCCATGTGCCCCTCACCAGTTCTATCATCATCCATTCACAGCGGCTAATGAATTGAATGGCCAGCACACTCAGTTGAACACACACAAAATAGTGGAGGAACTCAGCAGGTCAGCTAGCATCTATAGAGCAGAATAAACGGTCAACTTTTCAGGCCAAGACTGAGTTTCTTATTTGGTGATCACTGATCTCTATACCTGTGCGGTCAGCCCCAGGGTCCATCTCAGCCTTCCCCCTACCATGCCCTGACTTCCACTTCCTTCCTTTCCAAACCTGATGAAGGTCTCTGTTCCAAAATCTCGACTGTTCTTTTCCCTTGCGTAGATGCTCAAAGTTCAAAGTAAACTTATTATCAAAGACCGTATACCACCCTGAGATTTGTTTTCCTGAAAGTACTCACAGCAGAACAAAGAAGTACGGTGGGATCAATGAAAAACTACAGACAAAGACTGACAAAAACTGGGCAGATACCAAAAGAAACAAGTAATAATAATCAATTAATAAATGAATACTAAGAATATGAGCTGTAGAATGCTTGTAAGTGAGTCCATAGGTTGTGTTCAGTGATCTGTTCAGTGTCGAGGTGAGTGAGGTTATCCACACTGGTTCAGGAACCTGATGGCTGAAGGTTAAACCCGGTTCCTGAACCTGGTTGCATGGTGCTGTCAGATCTGCTCAGTTCCTCCAGCACCTTGTGTGTGTTGCTCCGGATTTCCAACATCTGCAGAAACTTATTGCTTTCAGATTTATCGCATCCCCAGTTGTCTTGCATTTGGTTTACAAGGGAAAATAGGTTCTACTTCTTGAAAAATAATCCACTTAGAAGTTTCATGCCCTGCTGCACTTCCATTCTACAATCAGAAAGCCAATCTAAATAAAAAACACGCCTCTTACAACAGCAACAGATTCAATTTTCTAAGGTATTGGTGCATTTGAGTGAAATATGGCAAGAGATTAATTATATTTGGCGCATTGTGCACTAACAACCGAGAATGGGAGTGCTGGGATTTCACAGTACATTAATACCTTGCCCTCTCACATTTAGGAGCTGTTTTTGAATGAAGTCTGGATCCAGAGAATAAAATTTCCTTCTCCATGTGCAGGACTGAGGATCTCTAAGTAGCTCTAGCTTATCTTAAAGCAACTGGTTATAGAAGTAAAGGCTGATTTATACTTTTTGCATCCCATCTACGCCGTAGGTACTGCGTACCCTATGCCATGCCTATGCCGTATCCTATGCTGTAGGGTGACGTGCACCTCCCCAAAAAACTCACTCATGCGTCGCGGCAACGCAGACCGCAACAACTGTGATTGGTCCGCTCGGTAGCATCTCATTTCCTCCTATGTATTTCCGGTTGCTTCTTCTCCGCCATGTCTGTACGCCGGTGCAAAATAGATGAACCAAATCGTCAAATCTACCTGCGAGAATGTTTGAAATGCATTTCCTCAACCAAGTCTCTCACGAAGAAACATAACACAGTGGCATAGAAACCCCACCGCCAACTAGCGTTTTGGCGCACACCAACGCATGCTTGCTATGGCGTAGAGCGATGCGAAATTGAAAATCAGGCCTACATCGTAGGCTGTGGTGTCGCCCGTACGCACAAGTATAAATCAGCCTGTCCCCAGCAGTTAAACTGTCTACAGTATCTTCGAGTTTATTCTTAGCCACATTTTCACGAGTTACTGATTTTATATGAGTTTAATCCCGGCTACATTTTACATGAGTCACTGGTTGCATCACAGCCTGGTATGGAAACGCCAATGCTGAAGAATGGAAAAGGTCCGCAACATTACTGCCAATGTCCAGCTCACCACTGAGCACATCTACAAGGGGCACTGCCACAAGAAAGTAGCATCCATCACCAAGGACCCCACCCTCCAGGTCATGCTCTCTTCTTGCTGCTGTCACTGGGAAGGAGCTTCAGGATTCTTCGGTCCCACACCACCAGCTTCTGGAACCGTTATTACCCCACAACCATCCTGAACCAGCGTGGATAATTTCACTCACCTCATCCCCTAACTGATTCCATAAGCCTTTAGTCCTACTTTTAAGAACTCTACAACTCATGTTCTCAGAATCATTAATTTAGTTATTTGTTATTATTATTATTTGTTTTATTTTGTATTTTTTTCATCGTCTTTTGCGCACTGGTTGTTTTTCATTGATTCTATTGTATTTCTTTGTTCAACTGCAAATGCCAGCAGGAAAATGAATCGCAGAGTGGTATATGGTGACAAGTAAATTTGAACTTTGAACTTTGGAGTTACAGGAGTGTAAGGGTAGGTTTGATTTTAAAAGCATGGGTTAGCAGATGATTTATGGGTGGAAAATTTCTCTGGGTGTAACAAGTTCACCTGTGATTGTTCACCACCATCTCCAGTATTGTCTAGTGCTGTTTGTGTGTCATCAGAGCAAAGCTGTCAAAGAACCCTGGTCATGTGGTGCTTGCTCATTCCCCAGAATGGACCATGTACGTGTGATGTAGTTTGTCGTACTTGTGTTCATCTGAACATTGTGGGCGCGCTACTTTGACGGCAGAACGTATGCTGACATTTGCAGGCTGCTCCCAGCACATTCTGGGTGTCTTGGTTGTTTACAAAAAATTATGTATTTCACTGTATTTTCGATGTACATTTAGTGAACAAATCAAAATCAATCTGAATCTACTCATACAGATCAAGTCATTACACAGTGTATTGGGGTAGGACAAAGTAAAACAATAACAGAATTCGAATAAAGTGTAACCACAACAGAAAAAGACTTGACAAGTAGACAATAAGGTAGATTGTGAGTTCAAGAGCCAAAACCATTGAATAATCCGTTGAGACCTTTCCAAGTACACACCCATTAAGATAAGGAAAGGATTGATGATCAATTAGTACTGATAGTAACTTGAAATGGATCAAGGTGAAATACTTTTATTTTTATTTAGAGATACAAAATGGTAAAAGGCCCTCCTGGCCTGATGAGCCTGCACTGCCCAATTACACCCATGTGACCAAAAAACTTGCTAACCCATAGGTCTTTGGAATGAGGGAGGAAACCGGAGCTCCCGGAGGAAACACACGCAGTCATGGAATGAACGTTGTTTGAGGGGAGGGGGTTTGGGGGTTGATGTTCTTGTTGAGTTCTGTTGGTCTTTTTGTGCAGGGAAGTGGGGCTTGGGGTCAATGTTCTGTTTTCATGTGGGGGAGGGGGATTTGGGAGTTGATTATCGGGATGCCATTCTTTTTGTGTGGGAGGTGGGTGGGTTTGATGTTACTCTCTGAATGGCCTTTGTGTTCTTTCTTTGCTTCGTGGCTATCTGGAGAAGACAAATCTCAGAGTTGTACATGGATCCATACTTTGATTATAAATGAACCTTTGAACTCCTTGTTGACAATGGCAGGAATGGAATCCGGGTCACTGGTGCTGTAAAGCGTTATTTTAACTGCTACACTACCGTGCTACCAAATGTTGGATCCCATATAACAATAGAGCACATAGTTAAAGAACTGAGATCATGTTCCTCAGATGAAGACTTGAACTGGCACTCAGTTTTGCTCATTTATCTTTGAATATTATATGAAATAAATTGGTATTAAGCACACACATTTCAACATCTCACCCAGGATCAAATGCTATAGAGAAAGAATTAAAGAGAATGGTCAAAGAACCACCAAAGAAACTATTCTTGAATGTCTTTAAAACTTTGATAAACTCTTATAGATGCACAGTGGAGATTATCTTGACTGGTTGCATCATGGTATAGAAACACAAATGTCCATGGATGGAAAAATCTACAAAAAGTGGTGGACATGGCCCACCAGATTGTCTTCCTGTTGAGTTACAGATGAGAATCTGAGGAATTCATTGCCACAGATATCTGTGGAGGCCAAATCATTGGGTATACTTAAAGCAGCGGTTGATAGGTTCTTGATTAGGAAGGGCGTCAATGTTATGGTATAAGGGCTGGAAAGTGTGGTTGAGAGGGATAATAAATCAGCCATCATCAAATGGTAGAGCTGACTTGATGGGACAAATGGCTTATTTCTACTTCTATGTCTATAGTCTTATCTTAAGAAAGTTTGCAAAACAATTGGTTTTCATTGGAGAATCAATTTTGATACCAAAAATCACTTGCAAATTTCTACAAACATGCCATGGAAAGCAGATGGTGGAGTACTGGAGTTTTGAGAATGGCTGGGCTCACCCGTCTAGTAAAGACACTGCCCAGAAGAAGGCAATGGCAAACCACGTTGTATAAAAATTTGCTGAGAACAATCATGGTTATTGGAAGACCACGATCGCACACGTCATATGGCACGGCACATAATAAATGAACCAAAGATATTCTGTGGAGGCCAGAAACAGAGTTAGACGAGGCTGTGTAAATCACTTAAACTGAGAAAGAGATTTACAAGGAAAAATAGAAGTGCTGTGTGATCATGTGTATATGTTAGATATCAGAGACTGTTAAAGAAACAACTCAAGATTTCAGTGAAATGGAGAGATGATACTGTTCCCAAGTCAAGGGCTCTGTATGACATCAATGACATGATTTTCTCTTGAGAAGATCAAGAGGCTGTGAATGGGTTCAATCTGTAAATGATGTGAATGTGAGTCATTTCCTTTTCTAAATAGGGAGAACTGTAGAGTGTATGCAAACATTCAGTATGACACATTTTATGACACATGTACTTATGCAGTTGGTTGGAGAGCTGAATAAAGATGTGCACATCTGTCACTCTCCATCGTAATCGGCATTATCTACATCACACAAACACTAATTAGAAACACTCGCTAGCTGCTTTATTAGGTACCTCCTGTACATAATGCAGTGGCCACTAAGTGTATGCTTGTAGTCTTCAGCTGCCATAGCCCACCCACTTCAAAATTCAGAGATGCTCGTCTGCACACCACTGTTGTAACGTGTGGTTATTTGAGTTACTGTCACCTTCCTGTTAGCTTGAACCATCCTGGCCATTCTCCTCTGACAGCTCTCATCAGCAAGGCATTTTTGCCATCATCCTGGACCTCGAGGGATAGCCACGATGTTGACAAGGTGGTAAGTGATACGTGAGACTGGGAGAGGGAGAGGGGGGTGAGGTGGAGAGCTGGAAAGTTGATTGGTGAAAGGGATAGGGGGCTGGAGGAGGGGGAATCTGCTAGGAGAGGGTAGAAGACCATGGAAGAAAGGGAAGGAAGAGGAGCACCAGAGGGAGGTGATGAGCATGCTAGGAGCTAAAGTGAGAGAGGGAAACAAGACTAGGGTATGGTGAAGGAGAGTGATTGGGGGGGAGCAATTATCAGACGTTCGAGAAGTCGATGTTCATGCCATCAGATTGGAGGCTACCCAGACAGAGTATAATGTGTTGCTCCTCCAGCCTGAGTGTGGCCTCATTGTGGCAGTAGAGGAGGCCATGGACTGACATATCAGAATGGGAATTGGGTAGAATTGGAATGGGTGGCTACAAGGAGATCCCACGTTTTCTGGCAGATGCTCAGAGAAGCGTTTTCCCAATCTATGTCAGGTCTCACCAACATACAGGAGACCAGACTAGGTGCACTGGATACAGCAGACAACCCCAACAACCTCACAGTTGAACTGTTGCCTCACCTGGAAGGACTGTGTGGGGCCTTGAATGGTAGTGAGGGAGGAGGTGTACAGGCAGGTGTTTACTCTTTTCTATAGATGCTGCCAGCATTCTCCATGCTGGTTCCTCCAGCATTCTTTGAGTGAAAGGCATCATTTGCATAATTGGCCAACACACTCTGAGGATGTATGGGGGCAGCCCGCAAGTATCACCAGACCTCCGGTACCAACATCGCAAACCCACATCTCACTAACCCTAACTGTATGTCTTTGAGATGTGGGAGGAAACCAGAGAACCTAAACAAAACACACCCAGTCACAGGGAGAATGTATGAACACTTTACATACAGCAGTGGAAAATGAACACCAATCACTGAGCATTGGCACTGTGAAATGTTGCGATAACCACCCCACTCTTATAATTAAAATTATGGTTTTAATTAATAAAATTTAGAAGTATATTTTCACTCATATCCAGATTCTTTTGCCAGAGGAGGCTGATCTGAAATTCCAATTTCAAAATTACTTTTCTTGGCTAATTCACACTGAAGATATTCCCAAACTACACACCACAGGTGGGATGTAATAGCATTAGAAAGGAGGTACAGTGTAGTCTGAAATGGAACTGTTCAGTTTTGAGGGATATTGGCAATGATTGGGAACACAAAATAGTGCAAATGCTGGAATCTGGTGTAAAATAAAATATAGATTCTGTTAAGTTTTTTTTTATATGGACATTGTGTATACCATCAAGAAAATGAATCTCAGGGCTGTATGTGGTGACATATATACTTTGATAGTAAGTTTGGACTTGAACTGCTGGAACAGGAGTTCCCAACCTATTTTATACCATGAATCAATTGCATTAAGCAAGCGGTCTGTAGACCCTAGGTTGAGAAACCCTTTGCTGAAGGAACTCGGCAGCTTGAGCTGCACTTGTGCTGGGAAAGGACAGTCGACGTTTCGGGTTGGGATGCTTCACAGGCCGGGGGCTGTCCCCTTTAGAAAAGAGAGGCTGAGGGTAGTCTTAATTAAGATTCATGACATTACGTTAGGACAAAGAAGAAATTTTATCCTTGCTAGTGAGGTTTCCAACCAGGACCCATGGATTTAAAATAATATTTTCAGGGATGAGGCGGAAATTTAGAAGTTTCTTCACTGAGTTGGTGACGGATGTGGAAATACCTAGATTGGCATTTGGTGTGTCATAAGCCAGTAAACAGTGGACTGGAAGTTGGATAGAAGGATTAATTTCATTTGGCAGCTAAAGTACAATGAGCAGATGGCTTCCTTCTGTGCCCCAATTTTCCACAGTCCTGTCTCAGTGACTGGGGAGATTTGATAGAGATATACAAAATTATGAGGGGGAGTGATAGGGTAGTTGCAA
The DNA here is from genome assembly GCF_030144855.1 of Hypanus sabinus. Lineage (NCBI taxonomy): Eukaryota > Metazoa > Chordata > Chondrichthyes > Myliobatiformes > Dasyatidae > Hypanus > Hypanus sabinus. The sequence goes on from NC_082714.1 coordinate 12,639,108, forward strand.
GATAGCTTTTCCCACTGAGGGTAGGTGGGACCACAACTAGAAATTATACAGAAATAAGCAAATGTCTTAGGCACGTATATCTAGCTAGGGTGCTTATGACCTATACACAATGCTGCAGTAATTTTATGTATTCCACTGTACTGCTGCCAAAAAAAACAAGTTTCATGACAGATGTGAGTGGTGATAAATCTGATTCTGATATGGGTCTCTGTCGTGGACTGAGAGTGGGAAGAGGGTGGGGAGAGGGGAATCATCGTTGGGGAAGGGAGAGGGGAAGGAGCAGGAAGCACCAGAGACACATTCTGTAATGATCATCAAACCAATTGATTGGAACCAAATGACCTTGCCTGGTGTCTCAGGTCTGAGTGTGTCTGTACCCGTGCCACCTCCTGCCCCTGGCACTCCTTCTCTGCCACTTGTCCCACATCCCTCCCGTGGCGTTTCACCCTCACCATTCCCAGCATTCTTTGTTCCTGCCAGATTTATAACTCGCTCTCTGCTCTACGTTGAAAAATACCGTACAGTGCAAAAGTCTTGGGTATCCTTACTATATATATGTACCTAATGCTTTGGCATGGTACTGTAGGCTAAAGATGAAAGGTGAGATGTTTAAGGGGAACATAACAGGGAACTTCTTCACTCACAGTATAGTGAGACTATGGAACAAGATGCTAGCTGAAGTGGTGGGTGCGGGTTCAATTTCAGCATTTAAGGAAGTTTGGATAAGTACATAGATGGGAGAGGTAAGGAACGTTATGGTACAGATACAGATCGATAGGACTAGGCAGACTTGGCATGGACCTGTTTCTGTGCTGTTGTGTTCTATGACTTTGACTCTGAAAACAGAAAATGATCTATGGTTAATGATTGCTAATAGTCTTGTGGCCAGTGGAACAATCACTATTAATATGGTCAGGGTTCGAAACCTAGCTCAATCAATGTATTCTAAACCAAGCCAGGGTCTAGAAAACAGTGTTCAAATAACTCTAATTGCAATCGTGCTGTCCAATTTCATGCACCATGTCCCTAGGAGGAGCTATCAGCTTTGGACAGGGTACAAGAGAGGAGCCTCCTATGATGAGACACAGACTGGGGTACCTAGTGTTTACCTCCTTGGAGAAAATGATTGGGAAAGATTTCATTGAGGCATTTAGGATCTTAAAGGTTGAATGTATAAATAAACTGTTTCTGTGGCTGTTCAGGTGCACAGATTCAAGAGAGTTGATTAAAGAACTGGAGACAAGAGAGAGAGAATGCTAGGTAGCTGAGGTTAAGAACATTTATTCATTAATTTTTGGAGATATGTTGTGGAACACCAGGTAGATTTGTGCGAATGGATTCATTAGTAAACTTCAAAAGGGAATAACACACAAGGCACTAGAGAAACTCAAAAGGGAAGGCATTATCTGTGGCGGAAATTGAACGGTCAACGCTTTGGGTCAAGACTCTTATCCAGGTCGTGAAGAGCCATCTAGATGAAGGGTCTCCATCCAAAACATTGTCTGTCCATTCCTTTCATTGGTGCTGCTTGACCTGCTGAATCAGGACTAGAAAGGAAGGGGACTGAACCCAGGATAAGAAGGTGAGGTGGTGGCGGAATTCAACCTGGCAGATGATAGGTGACACCAGGTGAAGGAGAAGGCAGGTGGATGGGGGGAGGGGAGATGAAGTAGGAAGCTGGGAGAAGATAGGTGGAAGCGGCAAAGGGCTGAAGAAGAAATAATCTGATTGGAGGGGACAATGGATCATGGAATAAAGGGAAGGAGGAGGGGAACTAGAGGAAGTGATGGAAGAGTAAGGGGTAAGAGGGTCACCAGAGTGGAGAATCAAAAAGAAGTGAGAATAGAGAGACTAATGTAATGTTGGTCATAAAATATGGAAACTTTTAGTTTTATAGGACCCACTGTGGAGTGCTGCATATTATTTAGGTTTATTAAAGGAAGGATAAATGGGCAATGGAACCAGTACAGAGCAGGGTGACCTTAGCTGATGTCGGCTTCACTTTAACACTCCATCCCCATACCCCTTGTAAATCTGGTATCTTCCATTGCTTACATGATGGAGTTGCATACCCACTTGTTCTCTTCAGATGCTGTACAACAACCTCAGATGCCTTTGTTCTGCCTGATGTAGACTGGGGCATCACTTTGTCATTCTGCCTGCAAAAGGGAGGGTCTCCTGGTGGCAACCATTTTAATTCCGCTTTACATTCCCATTCTGACATGTCTGTCCAAGACCTCCTCAACTCCATGATGAGGGTACTCTCAGCTTAGAGGAGCCACACCTCATGTTCTGTTGGGGCAGCTTCCAACCTGACAGCATGATTATTGATCTCCCCAACATCTGCTGATTTTGCCCCTTGCCCCTTTGTTTCTTTTCTATTCCCCATTTGATAGCCCTTTTATCTCTCTCTTCTCCTCACCTGCCTATCACCCCACCTCTGGCTCCCCTCCTTCTTCCCTTTTTCCCATGGCCCATTCTGCTCTCCTATCAGATCATTTTCTTCTTCAGCACTTTAACTCTTCCATTTAACCGTTCTCAGTTTCCCACATCACCCTACCTCACCCACCCAGCCACCTTTCCTCTCACCTGGTCTCATCAGCTTGTACTCCTTCCCCTTCTCCACCCTCTTATTTTGTCTCTCTCTCCCCCCCTTTCCAGTACTGATGGTCTCGGCCTGAAAAGTCAACACTTTATTTCTCTCCATAGTTACGACTTGACTTGCCGAATTCCTCCAGCACTCAGTGTGTGTTGCTCAAGATTTCCAGCATCTGCCAAATATCTTGCATCTTCTAGTAATCTTCCTACTTAATTGCTCAAGTTGCATGCCAGTTTTTTCTCTTGATGTACAACAAACACAGATCCCTTTCTTCTCCAATACTGTATTTGTGTCTCGTTCTGTTTAACTAATAATTTATCTTTTCTCTAAAAGATATATGCCTATAGTGCACTCTGTATGCCAACCTCCTGTCCACACATTTACCTTCTCAATAACCCCTGCAGGTTCCTTGCACTCTCCTCACGACTTGCTCGCCAACCTTTCTTTGCATTATAACCAAATATGGCAACAATACACCTGGCCCTTTGATCCATAACACCGATATAAACAGTTGAGACGTTGTAGCATTGGACCAGCTATTGTCTGCCAATCTACCAATGAACCCATTATCCCGATTTGCTGTTCAGTATGGTTAGCCAATCTCCTATCTCGGCCAATGTATTTCCCCTCAGCCCCAAGGTCTCTTGTGAAGTAGAAGTTTCCATAGGTGGACGTTTCCAGGACTAGAGGGCACAGCCTCAGAATAGGGCATTCTTTTAAATCAGAGACGAGGAGATCTACTGCTGCAGACAACCGTGGTGACCAAGTCATCGGTGTATTCAAAGAAACGATTGATAGGTTCTGGATTAGCAAGGCAAAAAATGTTATGGGAAGAAGGCAGGAAAATGGGGTTGAGAGGGGAAATAAAATTTATTTTTATTTACTGAGATACAGCATCGAATAGGCCCTTCCGGCCCTATGAGCCACGGTGCACAGCAACCCCCAATTTAACCCCAGCCTAATCTTGGGACAATTTACAATGACCAATTAATGTATCAACCAGTACATCTTTGAACAGTGAGAAGAAACTGGAGCACCCGGAGGAAACCCATGCAGTCATGGGGAGAACATATAAACCCCTTACAAACAGCGGTGGGAATTGAATGGCTGGCATTGTGCTATTCACTATCCTATTGTGCATGATTGGCCATGATCAAATGGTGGGGCATTCTCAATGGACTGATTGGCCTAATTCTGCTCCTATATCCTACGCTGGCCTCCTTTTATCCATCCATATAATTGTTTCATCTAAGAACTCAAGGTAATTTGTTGAAAACTATTTTCTTTCCATAAAACCACATTGATCTGGCTTGATTGCCTTCTAGTTTTCAAGATGTCTTGCCATTATCTCTCTAATAGCAGGTTCTAGCAGTTTCTCAATGACAGATGTTAGACTAACTGGTCTGCAGCTTCCTGTTTTTCATCTCTCATCTTTCTTGATCAGCACCATCACATTTGTGGTTTTCCAGTTCTCTGGGACCCCTCGAGAACAAGTTGAATATTGGTGAATTACAACCATCAGATCCACTATCTCTGCAGTGAATTACTTTGGCTTCAGCTGACTTAATTTGTCATGTTAAACCATGTACTTCTGCGACCAGCTCACCCAATAACTTCACAACCAAGTGCAAGAGGTAAGTGGAGATTTTGTTAATCATCAAGCGGCTGGTACCGCAGACAAAATAACACTGAACATCTGCTTCAGACACCAGCTCATTTCATTGTGTCACTCTTACATTATTGTATTTCCTAACAGCTTGTTTAAAACACTGCATTTGTAAGTGTTTGATAAAATCACTTGCTTATACACCTTCGCATGCTAGGACATAGAACATTACAGGACAATATAAGCTCTTTGGCCCACAATATTGTGCTGATCTTTTAACCTACTCTAACATTAACCTTCCTTCCTGTGGAGCCCTGCACTTTACTTTCATCCACGTGTATGTGTGTGCCACAGTGGTGTAGCGTTTAGCGTGATGTTGTTACAGCTTGGGGTGTTCCAGAGTTTGGAGTTCCAAGGTTCAAGGTATATTTATTATAAAAGTATGTGTACAGTATACAACTCTGATATCCGTCTTCTCCAGACAGCCATGAAAGCCTCGGAAACTGTTCAAAGAAAATCATCAACCCACCCCCCCCCCCCCCCACCACGCTCAGAAAAAGAAGTCGGGCAGATGACACAGGAACATCAACCCCCTCCCCACATGTAAAAAAAAGGTGCAAACTGCCACAAGAACTTCAGCTTCCCCCCAAACGTGCAAAAAATGAATTGTGCAAATGGCAACAAGAACATCAAACCCCCCCCTCCCAAGCATGCAAAAAGCCCCAAACAAATTGCACGTATGGCAACAAGAAAGAACATGCGCCGGGGCGGTTTTGTAAAGAGTCTCTGTACTTTCTCCCAAAGTAATGTGTGAGTTTTCCCTGAGTGCTCCAGTTTCTTCCCACAGTCCAACAACATACCAGGTAGGTTAATTGATCATTGTAAATTGTTTTGTGATTACCTTGGGGTTCAGGGTTGTGGGTTTGTGGGTTTGTAGGATTCGGGGTTGTGGGGTTGTAGGGTTCAGCATTGTGGGGATGTGGGGTTCAGGGTTGTGGGGTTGAGGGGTTGTAGGGTTTGGGGGCGTGGGGTTCCAGGTTGTGGATTTGTGGGGTTGTGGGGTTCTGGGTTTGGGGTTGTGGGGTTGTGGAGTTGTGGGGTTTGGGGTTGTAGGATTTGGGGTTGTAGGGTTCCAGTTTGTGGATTTGTGGGATTGTGGGGTTCGGGGTTGTGGGGTTGTGGGGTTCCGGGTTGTGGGGTTGTGGGGTTCAAGGTTGTGGGGTTCAAGGTTGTGGGGTTCAGCGTTGTGGGGTTGTGGGGTTCAAGGTTGTAGGGTTCCAGTTTGTGGATTTGTGGGGGTGTGGGGTTCAGCATTGTGGGGGTGTGGGGTTCAGGGTTGTGGGGGTGTGGGGTTCAGGGTTGTGGGGGTGTGGGATTCAGCGTTGTGGGGGTGTGGAGTTCAGCGTTGTGGGGTTGTGGAGTTCAGGGTTGTGGGGTTGAGGGGTTGTAGGGTTTGGGGTTGTAGGGTTTGGGGTTGTGGGGTTTGGGGTTGTGGGGTTGTGGGGTTGAGGGGTTGTGGGTTTGTAGGATTCGGGGTTGTGGGGGTATAGGGTTCTAGGTTGTGGATTTGTGGGATTGTGGGGTTCAGGGTTGTGGGGTTGTAAGATTCAGGGTTGTGGGGTTCCAGGTTCTAGGTTTGTGGGGTTGTGGGGTTCAAGGTTGTAGGCTTGTGGGGCAGTTTGGTTCCGGGTTGTGGTTCAGGGTTGTGGGGTTCTGGGTTGTAGGTTTGTGGGGTTGTGGGTTTGTAGGGTTGTAGGGTTCAGGGTTGTGGGGTTGTGGTGTTTGGGGTTGTGGGGTTGTAGGGTTTGGGGTTGTAGGGTTCCAGGTTGTGGATTTGTGGGGTTGTAGGGTTCAGTGTTGTGGGGTTGTGGGGGTGTGGGGTTCAGGGTTGTGGGGGTGTGGGGTTCAGGGTTGTGGGGTTGTGGGGTTGAGGGGTTGTAGGGTTTGGGGTTGTGGGGTTGAGGGGTTGTAATGTTTGGGGTTGTGGGGTTGTGGGGTTGAGGGGTTGTAGGGTTTGGGGTTGTGGGGTTCTGGGTTGTGGGTTTGTGATGTTGTGGGGTTTGGGGTTGTAGGATTCGGGGTTGTAGGGTTCCGGGTTATAGGTTTGTGGGATTGTGGGGTTCAGGGTTGTGGGGTTGTAGGATTCGGGGTTGTGGGGTTCCGGGTTATAGGTTTGTGGGATTGTGGGGTTCAGGGTTGTGGGGTTGTGGGGTTGTAAGATTCGGGGTTGTGGTGTTCCAGGTTCTAGGTTTGTGGGGTTGTGGGTTTGTAGGGTTGTAGGGTTCAGGGTTGTAGGGTTCCAGTTTGTGGATTTGTGGGATTGTGGGGTTCAGGGTTGTGGGGTTGTGGGGTTCCGGGTTGTGGATTTGTGGGATTGTGGGGTTTGGTGTTGTAGGATTTGGGGTTGTAGGGTTCCAGTTTGTGGATTTGTGGGATTGTGGGGTTCAGGGTTGTGGGGTTGTGGGGTTCAAGGTTGTGGATTTGTGGGATTGTGGGGTTCAGGGTTGTGGGGTTGTGGGGTTCAAGGTTGTGGATTTGTGGGATTGTGGGGTTCTGGGTTGCGGGGGTGAGGGGTTCAGGGTTGTGGGGTTCCAGGTTGTGGTTCAGGGTTGTGGGGTTCCGGGTTCTAGGTTTGTGGGGTTGTGGGTTTGTAGGGTTGTGGGTTTGTGGGGTTGTGGTGTTCGGGGTTGTGGGGTTGTGGGGCTGTAGGATTTGGGGTTGTAGGTTTCCAGTTTGTGGATTTGTGGGATTGTGGGGTTCAGGGTTGTGAGGTTCTGAGTTGTAGGTTTGTGGGGTTCAGGGTTTTGGGGTTGTGGTGTTCAGGGTAGTGGGGTTGTGGGGTAATAGGGTTCAGGGTTGTGGGGTTGTGGGTTTGTAGGATTCGGGGTTGTAGGGTTCCAGTTTGTGGATTTGTGGGATTGTGGGGTTCAGGGTTGTGGGGGTGTGGTGTTCAGTGTTGTGGGGTTGTGGGGTTGTCGGATTCGGGGTTGTGGGGGTGTGGGGTTCAGTGTTGTGGGGTTGTGGGGTTATAGGATTCGGGGTTGTGGGGTTGTAGGATTCGGGGTTGTGGGGGTGTGGGATTCAGGGTTGTGGGGTCGTGGGGTTCTGGGTGTGGTTAGGGTCAAAGAGCCAAAAGGGCCTACTCCACGCTATACTGGTAAATAAAATAAAATAAATACATCTTCTTAATGCATCTGCTTCTATCATTGTAAACTATGCACTTACCATTCTCTATTTTAAAAACTGCCTTTGGCATTCCTTCTATGTTTTTCTCTGATCATCTTAAAATGATGCCCCTCATGGAACATAGAACATAGAATAGTACAACACGTTACAGGCCCTTCAGCCCACAATATTGTGCCCACCCTCAAACTCATATTTCCCTTTTCCATGCTGGGTAAAAGCCTCTGGCTGTTGACTCGATCTGTGCCTCTTATCATGTATACACCTCTGTCAAACCACCTCTCATCCTCCTTCACTCCAAAGAGAAAAGCCCAAGCCCTCTGAACCGATCCTCGTAAGACATGCTCTCTAATCCAGGCAGCATCCTGTTAAATCTCCTCTGCACCCTCCCTAAAGCTTCCAAATTCCACATTTGCCATGTTGTAAGGTACAATTCTTCAAGAGGCCTTTTGTACTCTCCAGCAGTCAAACAGTTCTGAAATATCAAGATGTGGGAAGGACAATTTAAATATTAGCCTGTTTCTCACTGCCTTGGTAAAGCAGCCCATATAATCAAGGACCCTTACCTACTTCGGGCATTCCCTCTTCTTCCCTCTCCCATCTGCTAGAAGATTCAAAAACCAGAAAGCCCATGCCACCAGGCTCATGGACAGTGTTATTAGACTATTGAATGGTACTCTAATTCAAAAAAATGGACTCTTTTCCTCACAATCTAGCTCTTTATTGTCTGCCTGCACCGTACTTTCTCTGTAACTTTTTATTCTCCGTTCTGCTGTTGTTTTCCCTTGAACTACCTCCACGTGCTTACGTGGCGAGATGATCAGTAAGGATGGCATGCAAAACTGAACTTCTTCGCTACCTCAGTGCATGAGAATAATAGATCAATTTGCCGTGTGTTAGGAGCACGCAGAAACCTAACACCAAGGGCAGGAGGAGTGGTTCACCTGGTAAACCAGCCACCCACCCTGTCATTGGAACCTACCGAATATTGAAAGGACTAGATAGGGTGGAGGTGGAGGATGTTTCCTATGGTGGGGGTATCCAGAACTACAGGGCATGGCCTCAAAGCTGAGGTGTGGCCCTTTAGAACGAGGTAAGGAGGAATTTTTTTGGCCAGAGAGCTGCAAATTTGTGGAATGCTCTGCCACAGACTGTGGTGGAGGCCAAGTCTGTGATTATATTTAAGGCAGAAGATTATTGTTTCCTGATCAGTCAGGGCACCAAAGGATATGGGGAGAAGGCAGGTGTAGGGGATCCAGGATCAGCCAGGATAGGATAGCACAGCAGACTTGATGGGCTGAATGGCCTAATTCTTACTAATTCCTTTGTCTTATGGTCTTATCTGCTGAAGGATCTGTGATTTCGCTCAGTCAACTCAGAGCCTATAACACCAGAGTGGGAGTCACATTCAACCCTAAGGCACAGCCTGGAGAGAAGACAGGATACAGAGCACATTTAATGGATTTAATATTATCCTTAAAAGTTGTTACTTTAATATATTAAATGATTATAATTAAATAATTGCATTACATAATATTTTTAATTTTATAAATAAAATTAATTACAGAACTAATATAATTTAATCCAATAAATATAATTTATAATAAAAATAAAATTATATCAATAATATAAAAGATAGTATAATTTTATTATATAAGAGATAATAATAATAATAATTATTTTTTTTACAACTTAGTAGACCTGGGCATAGGCAGGAGTTCCAAACCATTTTTATGCCATGGACCCTTCCCTTTAACTGAGGGGTCTGTGGACCCCAGTTTGGGAACCCCTGAGCCTTGAGTTCAATTCCCAACTCTTACGTTCAAGTAATTGGATAACTTTGGAATTGAAAATCAGTATCAATAATGATCATAAAACTAGTACAATATTGGAAGAAGTCATTTAGCTCCCTAGGCTCTTCAAGGCTGAAAGACTGCCATCCTTACCTGGTAGATCATGATGGTTTATTATTGTTATGTACCGTGAACAGCCCTTGTCTGCATGCCACCCAAACATATCATTATGTTCATACAGTAAGCACATTCATTTAGTGAAAAGGAAGGCCGAATGCAGACTATAGTGTTGTCGTTGCGGGGAAAGGGCAGTGCAGGTAGGCAAATAAGATGCAAGGTCCACATCGAGGTAGGTTGGGAGATCAAAAGTTGGTAGTTGACTTATTGAAGTTCGAAGTTCAAAGTACATTTATTATCAAAGTATGTGTGCTTCATACTCTCTTGAGATTCGTCTCCTTACTGGCAGCCACAAAACAAAGAAACCCAATAGAACCCATTCAAACAAAAGAAGACCGTCGAACACCCATTGCGCTGAGAAGAAAAAAACAAACCGGGCAAACAATAAAAGTAAGCAAATAGCATTCGGAATTGGACCAGATGGACTACATCCCAGGGTTCTGAAAGAGGTAGTTGACAAGAAAGTGGAGGCATTGGTGATGATTTATCCAAGAATCTCTAGATTACAGAATGGTTCCAGAGGAATGGAAAATTGTAAATGTCATTCCATTTTGTAAGAGGGGAGGGAGGCAGAAGAAAGGTAATTATAGGCCAGGTGGTCTACCCTCAGTGGTTGGGAAGATGTTGGAGTCGATTGTTAAGGATGTGGCTTTGGGGTACTTGAAAGCACATGATAAAATAGGCCAAATTCAGCATGGCTTCCTTAAGAGGAAATCTTTCCTGATAAATATGTTAGAATTCTTTGAGAAAATAACATGCAGGGTTGACAAAGGAGAGTTATTGGATGTTGTTTACTTGGATTTTCAGAAGCCTTTTGGCAAGGTGCCACACATGAGGCTCCTCAACAAAATGAGAGCTCCTGGTATTACAGAAAATATACCAGCACAGATAGAAGATTGGATGACTAGCAACAGGCAAAGAGTGGGAATAAAGGGAGCCCATTCTGATGGGCTGTGTTGACTAGAGGTGTTCTCCATGGGCTGATATTCGGACGGCTTCTTTTCAAATTCTATTCATCAATTTGGATGATGGAATTTATGGCTTTGGGGCCAAGTCTGCAGATGATAGATGAAAGAACAGGTAGTGCTGAAGAAGCAGGGAGTCTGCAGAAGATCTTAGACAGATGGGGAGAATGGGCAAATAAGTGGCAGATGGAATATAGTGTAGGTAAGTGTATGGTCATGCACATTGATCAAAGGAATAGTGGCACAGAACGGGAAGAAAATCCAAAAATCAGAGTTGCAAAGGGACTTAGGAGACCTTGTGCAGGATTCCCTAAGGGTTAACTTGCAGGATGAGTCAGTGCTAAGACAAATGCAATGTTAGCATTCATTTTGAGAGGACTAGAATATAAGAGCAAGGATGTGATGCTGAGGCTTTATAAGACACTGGTCAGACCACACCTGAGCAGTTTTAGGCCCATTATCTAAGAAAAGATGTGCTGACGTTGAGAAGGATCCAGAAGAGGTTTACGAAGATAATTCGGGGAAGAAACGGTTAATATACGAGGAGCATTTGATGGTTCAGGGTCTGTACTCACTGGAGAATGAGGGCGGATCTCAGTGAAGCCTATTGAATATTGAAAGGCCTAGATAGAGTGGACGTGGAGAGGACTTCTTCCTGTAGTGGTAGAGTCTTGGACCAGTCGGCACAGCCTCAGAATAGAGGGATGTCCATTTACAATGGAGATAAGAAGAATTTTTTTTTTTAGCCAGAGGGTGGTGCATTTGTGGAGTTAATTGCCACAGTTGGCTGTGGAGGCCAAGCCATTGAGTACACTTAGTGCAGCAGTTCATAGGTTCTTGATTAGTCAGGGCGTCAAAGGTTACGTGAAGAAAGCAGGAGAATGGGGTTGCAAGGGATAATAAATTAGCCATGATAGAATGGTGGAGCAGACTTGAGGGGCCAGATGGCCTAATTCTGCTCCTGCGTGTTATGGTCTTATGGTTTTTATTCCCTGGTGCATATAGAATGAAGGGAGATTTGGACAATGTACAAAATTATGAGAGGTATAGATCGATCAAATGCAAGCAGGCTTTTTCCTCTGAGGTTTGGCAAGACTACAATTAGAGGTCATGGATTAAGGGTGAAAGGTGAAATGTTTAAGGGGACCACGAGGGGGAACTTCTTCACTGCGGGTGGTGAGAGTGTGGAACAAGCTGCCAGTGGAAGTGATGGATGCAGGCTCAGTTTCAATATTTAAGAGAAATTTGAATAAGTACATGATGGGAGGGGTATGGAAGGTGATGGTCCAGGTGCAGGTTGAAGACTGGATCATAGTTTGGCATGGATTAGAGGGGCTGAAAAGCCTATTTCTGTGCTGTGGTGCTCCATGACTGTAACTGTAAGAACAATGGTATTATGTTCACCACACTCTGGTGCTTGCGTCTTACTTAAGCTTCTTCTGTGAAACACTTTCCCACTGATCCCTTTTATCCACAGTAGCTTGAGTCACCATCAGCAATGTTTAGTGGATCAAATATTCGGATGAAATAATCTTCCAGCTAATTCCATTGACATGCAAAAAAGGGTCATAAATGTCACAAATCACGGCCGATTATTTCCAAATTATCCGCAATTACTCATTTCACATTGTACCCACTCAATTTAAATGCAATTAAAGCTTATTTGTGTTTCTATTATTTGTTAAACTGTCAGTTCTAACTGTGTTTACTGGAATTTATTAAAATATAGCTTCCTAACTCAGACTCAGGTTTAATAGCATTGGAATATGTCATGAAATATGTTGTTTTTGGCGAGGGTACAATGAAATACATGATAATTTTTAAAACTATAAAGTATAATAAAAATGTGTTTCTTATTGTGGACAGTTTTGGGCTCCTCATCTAAGAAAAGATGTGCTGGCAGTGGAGAGGGTTCAGAGCAGGTTTACAAGCATGATTCCAGCAATGAAAGGGTTATTATATGAGGAACATTTGATAGCTCTGGGTCTGTATTTGCTGGAATTTAGAAAGATGAGGGGGGATCTCATTGAAGCATTTTGAATGTTGAAAGGCCTGGAAAGAGAAGATATGGAAAGGATGTTTCCCATGGTGGGGGAGTCTAGGACAAGAGGGCACAGCCTTAGGATAGAGAGGCATCCATTTAAAACAGAGATGCGGAGAATTTTTTTTAGCCAAAGGGTGGTGAATTCGTGGAAATTATTACCACAGGCAACTGTGGAAGCCAGGTTGTTGGGTGCATTTAAGACAAAGCTTGATAGGTTCTTGATTAGACGCAGCATCAAAAGTTATGGGAAAAAAGCTGGGGAGTGGGGCTGAGGAGGGGAGAAAAGGATCAGTCATGATTGAATGATGGAGCAGACCTGACGGGCCAAATGGCCTAATTCTGCTCCAATGTCTTACGGTCTTATATGCGTAATGATAGAAATGAGAAGGGAGCATATCCTGAGTGTTGGGGGTCCAAGTGGATGACATGAGAAGTTTATTAAACATTTTAGATATATTTAGGGAACGCTGACTGAGTGTACTGCTTGGCAAATGGAGGGTGTGATCTGACTGTGATGATGTTGCTGGAATAGTGTCCGAAATCTAATTTAAAAATCTGGGAAACACACAGTCAGTGGCCACTTTATTAGGTATGCCGGTACACCTGGTCTTAAACGCAAGTATCTAATCAGCCAATCTTGTCGCTGCAACTCCATGATCAAGAGGTTCCATTGTTGTTCAGACCAAACATCAGGAAGAAATGTGACTTTGTCTGTGGAATGATTGTTGGTACCAGATGGAGTGGCTCGAGTATCTCAGAAACTGCTGATCTCCTGGGATTTTCACACATAGCAGTCATTAGAGCTGACAGAGAATGGTGCGAGAAACAAAACAAAAAGCATCCAGTGACCTGTAGTTCTTGGGTGAAAAGTGGTCAGAGAAGAACAGCCAGAATGGTTCAAGCTGACCAAAAGGAGACAGTAAGTCAAATAACCATGCATTACAGCAGTGGTGTGCAGAGGAACATCTCTGAATGCACAACATGTTGAACCTTGAAGTGGATGGGCTATAGTAGAAAGCCACAAACATACGCTCAGTGACTGCTTTATTTGGTATAGGAGGTAACTAATAAAGTAGTTACTGAATGTATGCCTAAATCCTATCACAGAACCAGAGGTATTCAAATTCATATAGCTAAATAATCTGGGATTGAAGATAATTGAGTAAAGTTGAGCAAGATGTGGCTTCCTTTTTGGAGGCAAGGAAGAAGAGAGGTGACATGGAAGAGGTGTATAAGATTATGAGAGGCATAGACGAAAATGGACAGCCAGGGCCTTTATCCAAAAGCGGCCATGCCCAAAACTGAAAGACATCCATTTAAGGTGATTGGAAGAAGGTTTAGGGGGGATATTAGAGGTAGTTCCTTTTACACAGAGAGTGGTATGTGCCCAGAACACACTGACAGTGACGGTGGTAGAGGCTGATATAATAGGGACATTAAATAGGCACATGGATGTAATGAAAATGGAACGTTATGTACTGTATGGCAGGGAAGGGTTAGAATAATCAAGGTGTAGGTTTATATAGGTCAGCACAGCATTGTGGCTGAAGGGCCAATACTGTATAGTACTGGTCTATGTCCTGTGATCACTAATGGAAATTTATGATGTTGTGATGGTAAGTGTCCAGTATAGCTCTTCCACCTGAATTGAAATGTCCTCTCCAGTGTGCAATTGTTTGTCTAGAACAATGCTGACAGATGGCTTTGTCTGGAGGTGACATTGAACCAAGGTCCTATCTCCTATCAAGACCCCGTTGCCAGTCTGAGGCATTGAATTCCCTTTGCCACCACAGGTGTTAACTGACCCCTGGAGATCCTTGAGCAGCTCCCAACACCTTCCATCTCTTTTGTCCCACCTCCATTCCTCATTGTTCCTACTGAATTTTGATAGGATAGTTGGATGTTCTTTGATCAACAGTACAAAATCAGATAGTTTAGTTTTTCACAAACAAGAGAAAATCTGCAGATACTGTAAATCCAAAATACTGGAAGAACTCAGCAGGTCAGACAGCATCTATGGAAAAGAATAAACCATCGACATTTTCCGAGACACTTCTTCAGGATTTGGTTTTGAGTTTTTGCAGTTGTTCGTAATGGTATTGGTTTATTATTGTCACATGTTCCAAGATACAGTGAAAAGCTTGTCTTGCATACAGTTCATACAGCTCAGATCATTACACAGTACATTGAGGCAGAACAAGGCAAGTTTTACTTCTTTTGCTGTTGTTGTTTTTTCCATTGTGATCTGTTTTGTTGTGTCCTGTGGTGTTCTCCAAGCATTGTGGGGATGCTGTGTTGGTGCAGGAATGTGTGGCAATCTGTCCCCATCACATCATTAGGTTGTGTTAGGTTGTAAATTAGGGGACTGCTTCATCAAGCACCTCTGCACCATCTGCCCCAAGTGAGACCTCTAGGTGGCCAAACATTTTAATTCTGATTCCCATTCCTGTTCTGACATGTTGGTCCATGACCTCCTCTTGAGCCAAGATGAGGTGACCCTCAGTGTGGAAGAGTAACACCTCGTATTCCATTTGGGTATCCTCCAACCCAATGACATGAATCCTGAATCTCAATTTTTATCTTCCACTTAACAAATTTCACCCCTCCCCACCCACTCCCCCACTTCCTCTATTCCCCACTCAGGTACGGAGGAAGGTGAGGACCAGGATAACTCTATCCTTGTTCTGTCCAGGAGGAGAGGGGTGAGAGCAGAGATGTGGGATAGGAATGAAATGCAAGGGTTGACGGTTTCCAAAATTTTGTGCTTTTATCTCAAATTTCCAGCTTCTATAGGTTTAGGGAAAGTGTACAAAAATAGTGTATATAGCCAAGTCTACGGCAGGTAAACCTGTCCCCACCACTGAGCACAATGAACATTGTATTGGAAAGCAGCACCCATCTTCAAGGATTTCCACCATCTAGCCCATGCTCTCTTCTTGTGGTTGCCATCAGGAAGGACGTATAGGAGCCTTAAGTCCTGCACTGCCACAACAATCAGGCTCCTGAACTGGGGTGGGATAACTTCACTCACCTCAACTCAGAACTGATTTGAATCACAAGCAAGAAAAAATGTACAGGTGCTGGAAATCCAAGCTAGTCTCCAGACCGGATGAATGATCTCAGCCCGAAACGTCGACTATATTCTTCTCCATAGATGCTACCTGACCTGCTGAGTTCCTCCAGCATTTTATGTGTGTTGACTGAACTGATTCCACAACCTATGGAGTCATTTTCAAGGTTTCTACAACTCTAATTCTCAATGTTATTTATTACCTATTTATCTATTATTATTATTCTGTTTTTCTTTTTATATTTTCACAATTTGTCATCTTCTGCATGTTAGTTGTTGTCAGTCTTTGTGTGTAGTTTTTCATTGATTCTATTGAGTTTCTTTGTACTTAGTGTGAATGCTCATGAGAAAATGAGTTTGAGGGTTGGATATGGTGACGTATATGTACGTTGACAATAAATTTACCCTGAACTTTGAATAAATTTTCTTTGGTGTCCAAACCCAAATTACAAGGAAAATAACTGATTAACAAAGAGGAAATCGAAAAGAAGGGATGAGACGACAGATAATTGCTCTAGTTGCCTCCTGGAAAGATAGATCAATAATCTGCGTGGTTAGATCCATTCCATGCATGTGTAATTCCAGGACAGAGATTAGATCAACTCAGGGACATCATCATAGGCACAGATCATCACCCCAACCAAGGAACATGAATGAGCAGCCTCCAGTCTAAATAAATCCCAGGGCTGGAATCAGCCTGATAGGCCAAATGAATTCCTTCTGCCTGCCTGATTTTGCATGTATTTCTAAAGCATTCATAAGGCAGGAATTATTGGTGCTGATGGCTTACTGATTATCCTAAACGACTCTGGACTCTCAGACAATGCTTGGCAATATCCCATTAAGTCTTCCCAATGATTTTGTTCCTTTTTAGTGTTAGATTTATAAATCACTAATTTATGCTGCTCTTGAAAAATAAAATCAGATTATGCTTCTGAACTTCGAATCTGCTCTCATATAAACAGAGCTCTTGAACGTTTTCAGCATCGTCCTCAGTCATTTCCTTCCATATGGCTCTGTGCCTGGCACTGTTTAATTGCCATGAATTGTGCCTTAGTGCCCATGAAGCAGGTTATAGTTTCCTGTGAGGAGATCCAGAATTTGTAATTGTTTAACTTATGAACAATTCACTCAGGTCTGCTGCTTTGCAGAGCTCTCTCCGTTAATTGCTAGACATGTACGTAGAGTCATAGGCAGGTGGGAATCTCACTGAAACTTAAATGCTGAAATGCCTAAACAGAGTGGCTGTGGAGAGGTTATTTCCTGTAGTGGGGGAGTCTAGGACCAAACGGCACAGCCTCAGATTACAAGAATAATCCCTTAGAACAGAGATAAGGAGGAATTTCTTTAGCCAAAGGATGGTGCATTTGTGGAATTTGTTGCCACAGACATTTGCGGAGGTCAAGTCATTGGGTACCTTTAAAACAAATGTTGATAGGCTCCTGATTAGTCAGAGTGTCAAAGGTTATGGATAGGAGGCAGATGGATGGAGCTGAGAGGGAAAATAAATTAGCTATGATAGAATGGCATCAATGGGCCGAATGGCCTAATTCTGCTCCTATGGTCTTATAAGAGTTTTATAGCACAGAAACAGGTTTGTTAGCCAACTTTATCCATGCCATGCTGATCAGGATGACCATCTGAACTAGTCAAACTTGCCTGTAATTGGCTTGTATCTCTCTAAACCTTTTCTATTTGGATACTTGTCTAAATTTATGTCAAACATTGTAATTGTACCCACCTCGAGAGCTTCCTCTGACAGCTTCTTCCATATATCCACCATATTTTGCATGAAAATGTCTTCCCTGAAATCCCTTTTAAATTCTTCCCCTCTCACCTTGAATCTATATCCTCTCATTTTAGGCTCCACGAATCTGGGAAAAAAATTCTGCAAATCTTATCCATTCCCTTCATGGTTTTGTAAACCTCTAAAAATGTCAGCATTCAGCTTTATATGCTCTGTGGAACAAGGCCTCAGCCAATTCAACCTCCCCTTGTAACTCAAGCCCTCTAGGCCTTGTAACATCTGTGTGATTCTGAATTGAAAGGGCTATGCACCAAGGATGTTTCCAATAGGACCAGAGGGAACCGTCTCGAAATGAGACAACCTTTAAACTGCTCTGAGATCAATCTAAATGCTTCCCTCCCACATGGCCCTCCATTTTTCTTTTATCCATGTGCCTATTTATCAGTCTTTTAAATGTCACTGCTGTAGCTGCCTCAACCCCACCCTTGGCATCATGTTCCACGCACGCACCATTCTCTATGTAAAAAAAACTACCTCTAACATTCGCCCCACTCTTTTCTCCAATCACCTTCAATTTATGCCCTTTTATATTAGCTATTACCATCTTGGGAAAAAGTTGCTGGCTGTTCATTCTGTGTATATCCCTCATCATCTCGTATGCCTCCATCAAGTCACCTCTCATCCTCCTTCACTCCAAAGAGAAAAGCCCTCGCTCTTTCAACCTTTTGACTTGTACTGCTTTGATGTATTCACTGCGTGTTTTGAAATTATTTGTATGGATGACTTGCAATAATAGACCAACTGTCCCTTTTCGCGCCTCGTGGCTCATCGGGTGCCGTTTTTGTCATTTCCATAGCATTTGACTGTTTTTTTTTGAATGAGGCCAAGTTTCTAGCTCGACGCTTAACCCAGAAAGTGTGCAAGGACATGAACTCAGGACCATTTACCTCGAAGTCCGGTGCTGATGCCACTACACTAGGCTGGCTTATCAGACCAGTACCAATACTAATACTAGACTGGACACGTGCTGTGGTAAAACAATCTGAGAATTTGTCACTGTCAAGACATTAGCTGATTTTCTAGACTATTGAATGTTCCTTCTGCTATTACTCGGCCAGTTAGTAGGTTAATTGATCACATGGGTGCAATTGGATGGTGTGGGCTCATTGGGCCTGTTACCATGGTTAGTAGGTTAACTGGTCACATGGGTGTCATTGGCTCATTTGGCCAGAAGGTCCTGTTACCATGCTGCATCTCCAAATAAAAAGAATTAAATAAAATAAATACAAAGCCTCTGTTTGAGCTGTGCAGGATCTTGATGTGAGAAATAATATCGCAGTGTTAAAAGCAGGTCATCACAGGTTTTACCCTGAGGGCACAAGCAATTGTCCTCACTGCCACACATCACAGATCTTACTGAGGCCAGAGAATCAAACTAGTTGAAGGTGTGCTGAACCAGAATGTGTGACTGAAAGGCAGAAGCATTTATTCTGGTAATATAAACATGTTCATATTTCCTAAATTATGATATTGCTTGGCAGTACGTGAACAGATGGGAAAAGTGAAGGGATGTTTCAGATGCACGCTTGTCTGTTGATGTTTCGATTCGGAGAGTTTTGTTTTCCTCTTAAACAGGCAGGGGGTGCTGGATTCCTCTTGCGATCGAGGAGCAGTCACTAGCAGGAAACCCATCTGCTGATATTTCATCACTGCCATTTTACAGTAGCTGGCAGCAGCTGATGAAAAGTGTCTTGGCCAAGGGACTTCCATAACTCAGATCAGCAAGTCAACCGACTTGACTGACAGCTGGTTAAATTGATGGGCTGATGTCAATGGGGGCTGCTTCTCTTCAGCTGATGGCCACTTATCTGTGGAGCACTCAGGGAGTGTGGCTTTTAGAGCAGATTTTTCTTCCTGCATTTCCACTTTTGGTAGGCTTTCTCTTCTAACTGCTGAATATTTTTATTTATTTCATTTTACTTAGGGCTGCAGCGCAGTAACAGGCACAATAAGCCATGCCACCCAGTTGCACCCATATGACCAATTAACCTTCTAACCTGTATGTTTTGGGAACGTGGGAGGAAACTGGGGCCGTGGGGAGAACATACAAACTTCTGACAGGGATCTTCCTTCGCTCCAAAGAGAAAAGCCCGAGCTCACTTAACCTATGCTCATAAGACATGCTCTCTAGCTAAGGCAGAATACTGGTAAATACACCCTCTCTAAACATTCCACATCCTATAATGAGGCAAACAGAACAGAAGACAATATTCCAAGTGTGGTCTGACCAGGAGTTTTATACAGTTGCAATATTACCTCACGACTCTTGAACTCAATCCTCCAACTAACGAAGGCCAACACACCATACACCATGTTGATAACTCTACTGATTTATGCAGCAACTTTGAGAGATCTATGGACCTGAACCCCAAGATCCCTCTGTTTCTTCACACTGCTAAGAATCCTCCCATTAACCCTGTATTCTGCCTTCAAATTTGACCTTCCAATGTGTATCACTAGAATCAGAGTCCTCAAGGATTATAAAGAAGCCTGAAATGAATTCAAGAAGGGAACTAGGAAAGCCAGAAGAGGCAATGGGAAGTCCTTGGCAAGTAGGATTAAAGAAAATCCCAATGCATTCGATACATAGAACAAGAGCAAAAGGATAACTAGGGAGAGCGTGGGACCACTCAAGGATAAAGGGGTCACATTTGCTTGAATGTGTTGTCTTTCACGAGCGCTTTACATCAGTATTTGTCACAGAAAAGGACGTGGACAATAGGAAGATTCAGTGCCGATTGTATTCACATACCCGGACATTTCAAAGTAAAGGAGAAGGTAATGTTGGGTCCCTTAAAGAGCATTAAAATAGATAAGTCCCTGGATCATAATGGGATTTACCCAAGGTTATTGAGAGAAGCAAGTGAAAAGTTTATTGGAGCTTGGCCAACATCTTTGTGTCCTCCCTAGCCACAGGCAAGGTCCCAGAGGATTGGCAAGTAGTTCATGCTGCTCTATTTTTCACCAAGGAACCAGGGATAATCCTGGACATGATAGACTGATGAATCTCACATCAGTGGTAGGGAAGTTACTGGAGAGAATTCCTAGGAATAGGATTTATGAGTATTTGGAAAACCATGGCCTAATTAGAGAGAGCCAGCACGGCTTTCTGCAGGGCAAGTTGCGTCTTACCAACTTCATTGAGTTTTTGACGAGGTGGCATACGTGATTGATAAAGGCAGAGTTGTATTTGTTGTCAACATGAATTTCAGTAAGGCGATTGACAAGGTCCCTTGTGGGAGGCTCATCCAGAAGATTAAGATGGATAGGATCAATGGTGAATTAACCATTTGGATTCAGAACAAGTTTGTCTGTAGATGACAGAGGGTAGAAGTCCAGCTGGAAGTCTGTTATTATTGGTGTTCTACAGGAATAGGTGTTGGGATCTCTGCTGCTTATGATGTATATAAATAACCTAGATGAAAATGTAGATGGGTGGGTTAGTAAATTTGTAGATTATATGAAATTATGAAGAAGGTGGTGTTGTGGATAGTGTAGAAGACTGGCAAGGAATATAGATCAGTTACAGATATGGACAGAGAAATGGTAGATGGAGATTAACCTGGCCAAATGTGAAGTGTTGCACCTTGGTAGGTCAAAAGTAAAGATTCAGTACACTGTTAAGGACAGGGCCCTGAACAGTGTTGACGAGCAGAGGGATCTTGGGATCCCAGTTCATGGCTACACAAGTTAAGAAGGCATATGCCATGCTTATCTTTATTAGTTTAGGCATTGAGTTCAAAAGTCAGGAAGTTATGTTGCAGCTTTGTAAATCACCAGTCAGACTGCATCTGGAGCATTGCATACAGGCCTGGTCTCCCCATTACAGGAAGCATGTTGAGGTTTTGAAAAGGGTGCAGAAGAAGTTTATCAGCATACTGTCTGGATTAGAGAGCATTGGCTACAATGAAAGGTTGGACAAACTTGGGTCATTTTATCTGGACAGGAGCTCTGATAAAGCTCTATAAGGTTATGTGAGGCATAGATGGAACAGACAGACTATACAGCGTACAATTTTCATCTCCCATATTTGTGAGGGATGTGAAGGCACTGGAGAGAGATCAGAGAAGGATGACGAGATTCATTCTGGGCCTGCAGGGTATGAGCCATGAAGACAGACTGAAAGAATTAAATATTTTTAGTCTAAGTAGATGTAGAATGAAAGGAGATATGATAGAAATGTTCAAAATCATTATGGGTATAAGTAAGGTGGATACCAGCTGCTAGTTCAAAATTAATCCATCAACGAGGTCTCGGGGCCATGGTGGTGACTAGTTAAAGGGAGATTTCAGACTAACGTCGGGAAGCATTTCTTTACGCACCTGGAGTAAACTACCTAGCTGTGCAGTTGAGAGTAGTACCTTAGAGACTTCCAAATCAAAACTCAATAGTTATTTCAACACACTATGTGAGTAGGAATTTGGCAAGCTTTGTTGAGCCAAAGGGCCTGCTCTTGTCAAAAAACTTTCTAACGTTCTAATAGACAGACTTTATTGTTTTCCCAGAGTTGAAATGTCTAATAGTAGAGGGCATGCATTCAAGGTGAGAGAAGAAATGAGGGGCAAGGTTTTTTTTTACACAGAGTGGTGGGCGCCTGGGTGCTGTCAAGGGTGTTGGTAGAGGGCAATACATTAAGTACTTTTAAGAGGCATTCAGATAAACATATGAATGTGAGGAAATTGATGGATATGGGCATTATGTAATTAGTTTATTTGGACATTTGATTATTAATTTATTTGGGTTGGCGCAGCATTGCGGGCCGAAGGGCCTGTTCCTGTGTTGTACTGTTTTATGTTCACTCCCACTTTTCCAGATTGAACTCCATCTGCCATTTCTCAGCCCAGCTCTGCTTGCTGTCTAATGTCACACTGTAACCTATGACCATCTTCTACACCATCCACCACTCGACCAACCTTTGTGTCATCTGCAAACTTAATCACTCACCCTTCCACCTCAGCCACACCATTTATAAAACAGACAAGGAGCTGGGGGCCCAGATCAGATCCCCCATGGTATCACCGCTGGTCACCAACCTCCCGGCAGAAAACTCTCCATTTACAACCACTCCCTACCTTTGATGGGCAAGCCAGTTCTGTATCCACATAGCCAACTTCCCCTGGATCCTGTGCCTCCTGTCTTTCCGAATGCTCCTGGCATGGGGAACCTTACTAAAATCCATAGGCACCACATCCACTCTGCTCTAATTCCATCACATTTAGGAGATTGAGAGGGGATCTGATTGAAACATATAAGATTATTAAGGGATTGGACAAGATAGAGGCAGGAAATATGTTCCAGATGCTGGGAGAGTCCAGTACCAGAGGGCATGGTTTAAGAATAAGGGGAAGGTCATTTAGGACAGAGTTAAGGAAAAACTTCTTCTCCCAGAGAGTTGTGGGGGTCTGGAATGCACTGCCTCGGAATGCAGTGGAGGCCAATTCTCTGGATGCTTTCAAGAAGGAGCTAAATAGGTATCTTATGGATAGAGGAATCAAGGGATATGGGGACAAGGCAGGAACGGGGTATTGATAGTAGATGATCAGCCATGATCTCAGAATGGTGGTGCGGGCTCGAAGGGCCGAATGGTCTACTTCTGCACCTATTGTCTATTGTCACAAAGAATTCAATCAGGCTCATGAGGCATGACCTGTCCGTCACAAAGCCAGGCTAACTATCCCAAATCAGACTGTACTTCTCCAAATGCTCATAAATCCTGCCTCTAATAATCTTCTCCAATAATTTGCGCCCCCCCCCCCCCACTGATGTATAATTCCCAGGATTATCCCTACTCCCTTTCTTGAAAAAAGGAATAACATTTGTCACTCTCCAGTCATCTGGTTCCACTCCTGTGACCAGTGAGGATGCAAAGGTCATCGGCAAGGGTGCAGCCATCACTCCCTTCACGTCAAGTAGTAACCTGGGATGTACAACGTGCCCGACGCTTAGGCAATCCGAATGTTTTCCAAAAGTTTCGGCACATCTTTCTTAATGTCAGCATGTTCCAGCGTATCAGCCTGCTTTACGCTGCCCTCACGAACATCGAGGTCACTCTCACTGGTCAATGCTGAAGCGAAGCATTCATCAAAATCCTCCCCTACCTCCTCTGAGTCCAGTTACCTGTTTCCTCTTCTATCCCCAGTTGGTCCTACCCTCACTCTAGTCATCTGCCGGGTCTTCAAATACATGTAGAATTCCTTGGGGTTTTCCTTAATCCTACTCACCAAATCACTTACCTATGTCATGATTTTTTTTTTTTGCAGAGCAGTAAAGTGCAATTCGTAAAATGATTACAGTACTATGCAAAAGATTTAGGCGCCCTAGCTATATATATGTGCCTAAGACGTCTGCACAGTCCTGTATATAAAACCTGAGGGTTGGACTGGTGACCTTGAAATGTGAGTTCAGATCCCATCATGGCAGATGGGAAATTAAAATGCATTTTATTAAATGTGTGGCTCACGTGAGTGATCATGACTATGGAATTGTTACAATCCCACCTGATTCATTAATGCTGTTTAGGGACTGCACCTGTGGTTCAGTCTAACTGTGGTTATTTTTGAGCCAACAAGCCACTTAATGGCTTTCATTTAGAACAGATACACTCAGTGACCACTTTATTGGGTATACCTATGCACCTGTTCTTTAATGCAGGTATCTAATCAACCAATCATGCAGCAGCAAATCATTAAGTCAAACCACGCAGACGTGGTCAAGAGGTTCAGTTGTTGTTTAGACTAAACAACAGAACAGAGGAAGAAATGTGATCTAAGTGACTTTGACTGTGGAATGATTGTCGGTGCCAGATGGGGTGGTTTGAGTATCTCAGAAACTGCTGATCTCCTGGGATTTTCACACACAACCGTCCCAAGAGCAGAGGGTTTGCCACCATTTTATGCCATGGGCCAATACCATTAAACAAGGGGCTGTGGACCTCAGACTGGGAACTCCTGCTTTCGAGTTTACAGAGA
>NC_082714.1:14816133-14833633 GCF_030144855.1 Hypanus sabinus
AATCTCGCTGTCAGGAGGAAACCTGTAGATGCTGGAAATTCAAGCAACACACACAAAATGCTGGTGGAACGCAGCAGGCCAGGCAGCATCTATAGGGAGAAGCACTGTCGACATTTCGGGCCGAGACCCTTCATCAGGACTCTCCCTTCCCCCCACCTTTAAAATCTACTCCTCAGTTCTTTTGCTCCAGTCCTGACGAAGGGTCTCGGCCCGAAACGTCGACAGTGCTTCTCCCTGTAGATGCTGCCTGGCCTGCTGCGTTCCACCAGCACTTCGTGGGTGTTGCCTATATAGCTGTGGAGTCCAACAATGTCCACATTGTGTCCAACATTCAGTCCAACAATGTCCACATTCCGTAAATACTCATAACACAGATCACCTCATCTTCCTCGGGAGGCTGAAGAAATTAGGCATGTCCTTGTTGACTCTTCACAATTTTTGTCAATGCAACAGTGAAGAAGTCCTTTCTGGATGCAATACAAACAAAATGCTCTGGAACTCAGCAGGCCAGGCAGCATCTGTGGAAAAAAGTACAGTTGGCGTTTTAGGCCCAGCAGGGCCAGAGCAAAAGAGCTAAGGAGCAGATTTTAAAGGTGGGGGGAAGGCAGAGACCATGGACTAACACGTCAGAATGGGAATGGGAAGTGGAATTGAAATGGGTGGCCACTGGGAGACCCCGCTTCTTCTGACGAATGGAGTGTAAATGCTCAGCAAAGTGGTCTCTCAATCTACGTCGGGTCTCACCAATGTACAGGACGCCACACCAGGAGCACTGAACTCAGTTAATGACCCCCCAACAGCCTCACAGGTGAATTGTCACCTCACCTGGAAGGAGTGTTTAGGGCCTTGAATGGTAGCAAGGGAGGAGGTGAAGGGGCAGGCATAGCACTTGTTCTACCTGCAAGGATAAGAGCCAGGAGGGACATCAGTGAGGAGGGCAAATGGATAAGGGAGTCGCATAGGGAGTGATCCCTGCAGAAAGCAGAAAGTTGGGGGGAGGGAAAGAAGTGCTTGCTGGCGGGATCCCATTGGAAGTGGCAGAAGTTCTGGAGAATTATATGCTGTACGCAGAGGCTGGTGTGGTGGTAGGTGAAGATGAGGAACCCCATCCGTGGTAGGGTGGTGGAAGGATGGGGTAAGTGGCACCCATTTTAATTTCACTCTTCCGATTCCCGTATGTCCATCCATGGCCTCCTCCACTGTTGTGATGAGGCCACACTCAGGTTGGAGGAACAACAGCTTATATTCCATCTGGGTAGCCTCAAACCTGACGGCATGAACATCAATTTCTCAATCTTCTAGTAATGCCCCCCAAACCCCGCACCCCCCTTCCTTCCCCTTTTCCCTCTCTCACCTCATCTCAACAATCAACTTCCCAGCTCTTTATTTCATCCCCCTCCCTCCAAGTTTCACCTATCACGTTGTGTTTATCTCTCCTCTCCCCCCACCTTTTAAATCACTCCTCAGCATTTTTTCTCCAGTTCTGCTGAATGGTTTCAGCCTGAAATGTCTATTGTTCTCTTTACCATAGATGCTCCCTGGCCTGTTGACTTCCCCCAGCGTTTTGTGCGCATTGCTCGGATTTCCAGCATCTGCAGATTTTCTCGTCCGTGCTTCCTGGATGCATCTCGGGTTGGTATGGCAACTACTCTGCCCGTGACCACAAGGAACTGAGGAGAATTGTGGTCACAGCTCAGCACATGACAGAAACCACTCTCCCCTCCATGGACTCTGTCTATTCTCACTGCCTCCGTAAAGCAGCCAACAGAATCAAAATCCCCACCCACCTGGACATCCACAAACAAGAGAAAATCTGCAGATGCTTGAAATCCAAGCAGCACGCACAAAATGCTGGAGGAGCTCAGCGGGCCAGGGAGGCAGGCCCTGCTGAAGGGTCTCAGCCCGAAACCTCGTCAGTACTCAGATGCTGCCTGGCCTGCTGAGTTCCTCCAGCAATTTGTGTGTGTCACCTGGCCAGATGGTACGAAAGCCAGAGAGCCCATACCACTCGGCTCAGGGACAGCTTTTCCTCTGCTGATACACAGTAGTGTGCAAAAGTCTTCGGCATATGCAAGAAAGTTCTGTAAAGCAAAGAGGCTTTCAAAAATAATGAAATGAAAACTTGCTAAATATCAGAAAATCTACTTTAAAGAGCAGAAAGTAGTATGAAGCTAAATCAAATCAATATTTGGTGTGACCACCCTTTGCCTTTGAAACTACTGTACTTCAATTCCCTTAGATACATGCAGTTCTATAGGAACATTGGCTGGTAGGTTGTTCTAATCATCCTGGAGAACCTGCCACGGGTTCTTCTGCAGATTTTGGCTGTCTCACTTGTTTCTGTCTTTCCAGGTAATCCCAAACAGCCTGAACGATGCTGAGATCAGGGCTCTGTGGAGGCCATAGAAAAATCAAGTCTTCCTAAGACTTTTGCATGGTACTGTAAGTCTACTGAATGGTTCCCTAGTACGATGACGGACTCTTGACCTCACAATCTTCTTCATTATGATCTTGCACCCTATTGTCTTCCTGCACTGTACTTTCTCTAATGCACTTTATTCTCCATTCTGTTAATGTTTTAACTTAAACCACCTCAGTGCACCGTGTAATGATTTGATCTGTATGAACAGTAATCATGACAGGATTTTTTTTACAGTACATTGATATATCTGATAATAATAAACCAATTCTCCAATCCTCCCTGCATAAAATTGGATACATCCAGGTATTTTTCTTCAGTTCTTTGGCTACTCGAACATAAATTAGCTTTAAATCAGGTAAAAATCAAATCAGGGGGAAAAAGCATTTTAATTCCTATCTTCATATCCAATCCAATGTGTCAATCCATGATCCCCTCTTCTGCCATGATAAAATCACTCTCAGGGTGGAGAGGCAACACCTCATATTCCGTCCCAGTAAGTTCCACCCTGATGGTATGAACATCGATTTCTCCTTAGTGTATTTTTTACTCAGTTTTTTTCTTTTCTCTTCCGCCTTCACTTTTCTTTCATTCCCCACTTGGCCTCTTTCCTCTTCTCGTCACCAACCTATCACCTCCACCCCGCCCCCCCAGATGCCCCTCCTTCTTCCACCCTTCTCCCTAATCAGATTCCTTCTCTCTGGCCCTTTACCCTTCCCACCCATCTGGCTTCACCTATCACCTTCTAATTAATGCTCCTTCCCTTCCCCTACATTTTTATTCTGGCATCTTCCCCCTTCCTTTCCCATCTTGATGAAGGGTCTCGGTCCAAAATGTCGATGGTTATTCCTCTCCATAGATGCTGCCTGACCTGCTGAGTTTCTCCAGCACTTTGTGTGTGTTGCTCTGGATTTCCACCATCTGCAGAATCTCTTGGGTTTAAATCAGGAAAAAAGGCAGAGTTTATGTTGTCTTTGTGCAACCTGAGGACATCCCAGTGAGTTTTGTACTTTTGAAATGGAGACTTTAGTGCAAAAGAGTGGTGGACTCAGCTAGTACCATCATGGGTTACAACTCCCCCTACCGCCAAGAACATCTACAAGAAATAACGCATCAGCAAGGTGATATCCATCACCAGGAAACCCCCACAATCAGAATCAGAGTCAGGTTTATTATCACTGGCATGTGACATAACATTTGTTAACTTAGCAGTAGCTGTTCAATGCAATACATAATATAGAAGAGAAATAAATAAAATTAAAATAATAATAAAAAATAAATAAGTAAATCAATTACAGTATACGTATATTGAATAGATTTAAAAAATTGCAAAGAACAGAAATACTGCACATTAAAAAAAGTGATGTAGTGTCCAAGGATTCAATTTCAATGTCCATTTAGGAATCGGATGGCAGAGGGGAACAAGCTGTTCCTGAATCGCTGAGTGTGTGCCTTCAGGCTTCGGTACCTCCTACCTGATGGTAACAGTGAGAAAAGGGCATGCCTTGGGTGCTGGAGGTCTTTAATAATGGACGCTGCCTTTCTGAGACATCGCTCCCTGAAGATATTCTGGGTACTTTGTAGGCTAGTGCCCAAGATGGAGCTGACTAAATTTGCAACCTTCTGCAGTTTTTTTCAGTCCTATGCAGTTGTCCATTCATACCAGACAGTGATGCAGCCTGTCAGAATGCTCTCCATGGTACATCTATAAAAGTTTTTGAGTGTATTTGTTAATGTGCCAAATCTCTTCAAACTCCTAATGAAGTATAAACGCTGTCTTGCCTTCTTTATGACTACATTGATATGTTGGGACCAGGTCAGATCCTCACAGATCTTGACACCCAGGAACTTGAAACTGCTCACTCTCTCCCCACTTCTGATCCCTCTATGAGGATTGGTATGTGTTCCTTCGTCTTAGCGTTCCTGAAGTCCACAGTCCGTTCTTTTGTCTTACTGATGTTGAGTGCCAAGTTGGTGTTGTGGCACCACTCCACTAGTTGGTATATCTCACTCCTGTATGCCCTCTCGTCACCACCTACCAACAATGGTTGTATCATCAGCAAATTTATAGTTGGTATTTGAGCTATGCCGAGCCACACAGTCATGTGTATATAGAGAGTAGAGCAGTGGGCTAAGCACACACCCCTGAGGTGCACCAGTGTTGATCATCAGCGAGGAGGAGATGTTATCACCAATCCACACAGACTGTGGTCTTCTGGTTAGGAAGTCAAGAATCCAGTTGCAGAGGGAGGTACAGAGGTCCAGGTTCTGCAACTTCTCAGTCAGGATTGTGGGAATGATGGTATTAAATGCTGAGCTATAATCAATCAATAGCATCTTGACGTAGGTGTTTGTGTTGTCCAGGTGGTCTAACGCCATGTGAAGAGCCATTGAGATTGTGTCCGCTGTTGACCTATTGTGGTGATAGGCAAATTGCAATGAGTCCAGGTCCTTGCTATGGCAGGAGTTCCGTCTAGTCATGACCAACCTCTCAAAGCATTTCATCACTGTCTATGTGAATGCTACTGGGCAATAGTCATTAAGGCAGCCCACATTATTCTTCTTGGGCACTGGTATAATTGTTGCCTTTTTGAAGCAAGTGGGAACTTCCATCCATAGCAGTGAGAGGTTGAAAATGTCCTTGAATACTCCTGCTGGTTGGTTGCCACAGGTTTTCAGAGCCTCACCAGGTACTCCATTGGGACCTTCTGCCTTGCGAGGGTTCACTCTATTTAAAGACAGTCTAACATCAGCCTCTGAGACAGAAATCACAGGGTCACCAGGTGCAGCAGGGATCTTTACAGCTGTAGTTGTGTTCTCCCTTTCAAAGTGTGCATAGGAGGCGTTGAGTTCATCTGGTAGTGAAGCATCGATGTCATTCATGCTATTGGGTTTTGCTTTGTAGTAAGTAATGTCTTGCAAACACTGCCAGAGTTGTCGTACATCTGATGTCGCCTCCAACCTCGTTCAAAATTGTCTCTTCACCCTTGAAACAGCCCTCCGCAAATCATACCTCATTTTCTGGTTCAGGCCTGTGTTGCCAGACTTGAATACCACAGATCTAGCCTTCAGTAGATGATGAAACTCCTTGTTCATTCGCAGCTTTTGGTTTGGGAATGTACAGTAAGTCTTCGTGGGCATACACACATCCACACAGGTTTGAATGAAGTCGGTAACAGCTGTAGTGTGCTCATCCAGGTTCAAAGATGAATCCCTGAATACAGTCCAGTCCACTGATTCAAAGCAGTCCTGTAGGCGCTCCTGTGCTTCCCTTGTCCATACCTTCTTGGTCCTCACTGCTGGTGCTGCAGTCTTCAGTCTCTGACTTTACTCAGGGAGTAGAGGTACAGCTAGATGATCAGACTTCCCGAAGTGAGGGCGTGGAATAGCATGGTAGGCATTCTTGATGGTGGTGTAGCAGTGGTCCAGTGTGTTGTTTCCTCTGGTATTGCAAGTGATCTGTTGATGGTAATTGCTTAGTGTTTTTTCAGACTGGCCTGGTTAAAATCTCCCAAAATGATGGTGAAGGTGTTAGGGTGCACTGTTTCGTGCATGTTGATCCCATTGCTCAAATGGGCCTGATAGTGGCCTGAGATGGAATGCATACTGCTACTGAAATGACCCCAGAGAACTCCCGTGGTGGGTGAAAAGGACGGCACTTCACTGCGAGATATTCCAGGTGTGGTGAGCAGGATCGGGACAGCACTGATATATTTGTGCACCAGGAAGAGTTGATCATGATCATGATCATGAGTTGATACTCCTCCACCTCCACCTCTGCTTTTGAGGTACTCTATGGACCTATCCTGACGGTGTATAGTAAACCCGTCGATCTGAATCGCTGCATCCAGTGCAGAAGGGATTAACGAGGCCACACCCTCATCTTGATGGAGGAAGTACAGGAACCTGAAAAGCTACACTTCAATGTTGAACAACAGCTTCTTCCTCACTGCCATCAGATACTGGGACTAACTTGAAACACCCTCACACTGCAACAGACTCGATCTCTTTTATTTCTCTCTTGACTTGCACCGGTATCATTGTGCTTACTTTGTCATATAACTTACGTTATGTCCATTTATCCCTCCTCTCTGATCTCCTTCCTGGCACTTATCCTTGCAAGCAGAATAAGTGCTACACGTACCCGGACACCTCCTCCCTCACTAGCGTTCAG
Organism: Hypanus sabinus; assembly: GCF_030144855.1. Taxonomy (NCBI): domain Eukaryota; kingdom Metazoa; phylum Chordata; class Chondrichthyes; order Myliobatiformes; family Dasyatidae; genus Hypanus; species Hypanus sabinus. The sequence goes on from NC_082714.1 coordinate 14,822,727, forward strand.
GGCCCTAAACAGTCCTTCCAGGTGAGGTGACACTTCATCTGTGAGTCTGTTGGGGGTCATATACTGTGTCCAATGCTCCCAGTGTGGCCTCCTGTATATCGGTGAGACCCGACGTAGATTGGGACACGGCTTCATCAAGCATCTACGCTCCATCCGCCAGAAAAAGCGGGATCTCCCAGTGGCCACCCATTTTAATCCCACTTCCCATTCCCATTCTGATATGTCCATCCATGGCCTCCTCCACTGTCATGATGAGGCCACACTCAGGTTGGAGGAAGAATACCTTATATTCCTTTGGGTATCCTCCACCCTGATAGCATGAACATCGATTTCTCAAAATTTCCAGTAATGCCCCCCAACCCCCCCTCCTCTGCTTCACCGTTTCTCATCCCCTTTTCCCACTGTCACATTATCTCCTTGCCCGCTCCTCCCTTTTCTTTCTTCCATAGCCTTGTTTCTTTTACCAATTTCTTCCCAGCTCTTTACTTCATCCCCTGCCCCTTCAGGTTTAAACTTTCACCTTGTGTTTCTCTCTCCCCTCTTTAAACCTTTTAACTCTACTCCTCGGCCTTTGATCTCCAGTCCTGCCGAAGGGTTTCAGCCTGTAACTTCGATTGTGCTCTTTTCCTAGATGCTCCCTGGTCTTGAGTTCCTCCAGCATTTTGTGCGTGTCGCATGTGTAGTTTATGTTTGGAATGTACTGGGTTGCTGCTGCTACAACGCTCCTTTCATGGTGTTTATGTCCTGTGTGTACATGCCCATGACAATAAATGAGGCAACACAGTGGTGTAGCAGTGAGTGTCAAGCCAATTCTAGTTTATTGGAATTTAGCTATATACCTGCATATAATGTATATAACCAAATATTGCATATAGAAATGAGACAATATTTCTCCAAACCAGGGTGAAAGGCACAGTAGTACACGTAACACACAAAACACATGATAACTTACAAAGGTAAGGATAAAATCTACAAACGAATCACGCTTAAGTTGATAAGTACCTCCTGAGGAGGCTCCGGTCATTCAACATCTACAGTACTGTGCTGCAGATGTTCTACGACTCAGTGGTGGCCAGCATTCTGTTCTATGCTGTAGTCTGCTGGTGGTTGTGTCTGAGAGGAGGGTGCTGCAGAAGCTACGGAGCATTAAGGACAATCCCTCTCACCCCCTCCCTGACATACTAGACAAACAAAGGAGCATCTTCAGCAACAGACTGATTCCACTGAGGTAAACCACTGAACACCACAGGAGATCCTTTCTCCCTCTGGCTATGAGACTCCACAACTCCTCCTCCTTAAGTATACAAGTATATGGGTTCATTGCACATCTGTATTTTGTACTTTTGCTTTTTGAAGCACATTTTGTGTTTTTTTTTTGTACCTCAATGCTTACATTTTGCATTTTAAAGTAAATATTGCTGACTGAGCAACCTTGCAACAATAATTTCCTTTGGGATAAATAAAGTTTTATCTTACCTTAAATAACAAACTAAAGTGCATGAATATTAAATATTGTACAGTACGGGACAGATTAACCAGGGACACTTCGAATACGCTGCAGCAGGGAGTTCAGAAGCCTAATGGCCTGAGGGAAGAAACTGTTTCTCATCCTGACCATTCCTATCTTTATGCATCGTAGTCTTCTGCCTGATGGTAGAAAGCCAAAGAGGATGCTGGATCGTTGGGTGGGATCCTTAATAATACTGAAGGCCCTGGGTACGCAGTGCATGAAAATCTCAAGACATCAGCAGTTTCTGAGATACTCAAACCACCCCATCTGGCACCAACAATCATTCCACGGTCAAAGCCACTTAGATGACATTTCTTCCCCATTCTGATGTTTGGTCTGAACAACAACTGAACCTCTTGACCATGTCTGCATGCTTTTACACATTGAGTTGCTGCTGCATACTTAGATATTTACATAATGAGCAAGTGTATAGGTGTATCTAATAAAGTGGCCACTGAGTGTATATTGTAATGTTCATTAATGAGCAGACGTGATAGGCAGATTGAATGAAGAATATTGGATTGTGGACTAAGCACTGACGTGAGATATAAATGCCTCCGGTAAGAGGTTTCTATTGATAAAGCAAATGAGCAGAACGAGCGGGTGCTCTTTCTCATGGTTTGAAGAGGAAAATAATTGCGAGTTATTCTTGGAAACCAATAATGCTGCTTGGGTAACTGATGGAATTATTCTGATGCCTGAAGTGTTCTGAAGAAACCAAGTCAATCAACTCAGTAACTGACCTGGAGAATTCAGGCTCTTGATATAAGCCAAGGTCAGGCAGCAGCAATTATTATTGAGCTGCAGTCCACTTTATTAGCAGTGGTTTCAGATCTCCTGCCTCAATGAACAGTCTGATTAGCACTCCAACTGGGGCTGTATACGATGCTGGTCCCACGTGCTTAAAGTGAGGAGGCGCTCAAACCAATAAATATCTGTATGACCCGAACCCTCAAAAAGTAAATTGCGAGCTTCAACCATTTGTATAGCATTTGGTGGAGTAGTAGTCAGCACAATTACTTTACAGTGCATTACAGGAAGCAGACTGGGGTTCAATTCCCAGCACTGTCTGGAAGGGGTTTGTACATTCTCCCCATGACCAAGTGCTCCGATTTCCTCCCACGTTCCAAAGATTTCAGATCAGTAGGTGAGTCGGTTGCATGTGTGCAATTGGACGTGAGAAGGAGGAAGAGAGACGCCAGGTTCACCCTCCTCCCCCTGTCATCCACATCCCTCCTCATCCAGCCTCACCTATCACCTGCCAGCTTGTACTCCTTATTCTGGCTTCTTCCCCCTTCCACTCCAGCCCTGATGAAGGGCTTTGACCCAAAACTTCAACTCTCTATTCCTCACCAATGATGCTGCCTGAACTGCTGAATTCCTCCAGCATTTTATGTGTTATCAACAAGGTCAAACTAAATGCTGCTATCAAGACCCTCAGGATACGCACCATCGGGTTCAAGAATAGTTATTACCCCTCAACCATCAGGCTCTTAACCAAAGGGGATAACTTCACTTGCCCCATCATTGAAATGTTCCCACAACCTATGGATTCACTTTAAAGGACTCTTCATCTCATATTCTCGATATTTAGTGCTTACTTATTATTATTGTTTGTTCTTTTTGTATTCGCACAACCTGTTGGCTTCTATACTCCGGTTGAACACCCTAGTTGGGTGGTTTTCATTGAGTCTATTAAAGTTATTATTCTATAGACTTCAATCACAATCAAGAGAAAATCTGCAGATGTTGGAAATCCAAGCAACACACACAAAATGCTGGAGGAATTCTGCAGGTCAAGCAGTATCTATGGGAAAGAGCCTAGTCGACGTTTCAGGCCGAAACCCATCGGCAGGACTGGAGGAAAAAAATGAGAATTCAGAGTAAGAAGGTGATGAGAGGGGATCAAGAAAGACAAGGTAATAAGTGAAACCAGGAATAGGGGAGGTGTGAAGTCTGGATTTCCAGCACCTGCAGAATCTCTTGAATTTACAATTTTCCTTTATGTGTTTAAAACAGGGAAAAAATAAATACCATTACAGCAAGCAAAGGGGAGCCATGCATTCTGTGACCCCTCCTAAAGTATACAGGAATGGAACAAATGATAAACATGGCAACATCTTGGAAAATCCCAGCATAACTACAAACCAGAGCCTGCAGTCGCCTTGTTAAGCCACTACGTACAACCCATTGATCAGCACAGCGCTGTCCGGTCAGACAGTTCGTGGTTTCAGTTCACTTCACCATCCAACAACTTCTGAAACTTTGTTTATGCATTCATTTTAAGAAAAGGAGTTCCCTCAAGGTTAATTAACACTTCAAAAGAAGTCAGCTCTTAAAATGCTACAGTGGCCCCTCTTAAAAGTAGCAGGTGATAAATTCAGCCAGAGTTCTACAGATCTGTATTTTCTTTGAAGGCAACAGAGCACCATTAAATACTTTAATTTTGCTTATTTACTATCTGTTATAAAGCCTTCGACACCCTTCTGTTTCTCTCCAAACAGATTTAGCCATCCTCCTTATTACCAACTTACTTGCAAAATGCTTCAAAAACATCGCTAATAGGCATCCCAGAATGCCTGGAAGAAGATCATTATTAACAGCAGCAGTTCTTCATCAGAATCATTTCAATTGCAAACAGGTTAGCTTTTCTAAATATACACTCAGTGGCCACTTTATTAGATACGCCTGTGCGCTTGCATGTTAATACCAACATCTAATCAGCCAATCATGTGGCAGCAACTCAATGTATAAAAACATGCAGATAGTGGTTAAAAAGGTTCAGTTCAGACATCAGAATGTGGTTTTGACAGGGGAAAACAGGGTGGTTTGTGTATCTTAGAAACTGCTGATCTCCTGGGATTTCATGCACAACAGTCTCTAGAGTTTCCAGAGAATGGTGCGAAAAACAAAAAAAAACATCCAGTGAGAGGCATTTCTAGGGCTGAAAACACCTTCCTTTTTTTTAACACTGATATTTATTGCAACATCTATAAATTGCATTCAATACAACCAGCTGCTGGCTACTTTTTGACTGTTTAACCCAGCCATCCCCAAACCCTCATCCCCACCCCCTCTCCACCCCCTCTCCACCCCCTCTCTCATCCCCACTCCCCTCTTCACCCTCCTTCTCATCCCCACCCCTCTCCCCCCCACCAATGAACTGAATAGCAGTGCATACACAGACAGAGCAATCCTATTTTAACAGAAGATCTTTTAAGTTAGATATCAAATTTGTCCACATTACGATTGTGTTTGGTCGTGCACCATTTACTCTTGCTGATGATAATTCCAGGAAAGAAATGTCTGAAAAACTCCGAAGCCAGTGAGTACTTGAAATATCATGGGGAGGTTTCCAACGCTGGACTACAATCTTCTTAGCTGCACTCAGGCCTGCCAGCCAGGCCTAGCGTGTTTTTTCCATAAGGGAAAGGTGGGAGTCATCATTTAGAAGATGTACAGCGGGTCCATTGGTAATCGTACCCCGTTAGTTCTGTAAGAGTACTGATAACCTTCCCCCACAAACCAAAAACCCCTGGACATTCCCATACAACATGTATAAAAGAGCCAACTGTTCCGTGGGGGCAAGATGAAAAACACGTTGTTAATGAGAGAGGTGAAAGGAGAATGGCTGGACTGTTTCAAGCTGACAGCAAGCGGACAATAACCACACAACAGTGGTGTGCAGAAGAGCATCTCTGAATGCACAGCATGTCGAACCTTGAGGTTGATGGGCTGCAGCAACAGATGACATCCACACAGTTGCCACTGTATTAGGTACGTTGAATGTATATTCAGTGCCTTCTCTGAGATCATCACCTTGTCGTGGTGGAAGAACTTGTGAATTCCAGAGACCCTGAGTGCGATGCTGTCTGGAGTTTAGCCGTCATGGTGTTTAGCTCCTGGTAGGGTTACCTAAGGCAGTAAAATCAAGGAGGAGGTTCCAGACAAAGAGTGACCCTGCCAAGATCTCAATGGTGGAAGTGGCAGAAGATGATAAAACATCACAGTGGTAGTGAAGGCAGAGGAAGGGTCCTAAAGAGTCTTGCATTCCACGCTACCGGACTCTGTGTCAAGGACCGTGTGGTGGCTGCCCGTGCATCAGCCTTCCCACGTTAAATGAAGTCACCCACAGGCGTTCCCCATTAAGGGATTCCACCCCACCCATATTCAATGCAATAGAATTTAATTGTTAGAAGTCAATTCCACCTTTCATCCTCAGAATAAAATAATAAGTTCAATGACTTTAAATTCTATCAGTTGCAACAAACAGAACCCCTGGCCTGAAACTACAGAGTCACTACTGAAAGAGAGTTAGCTTTATATGTCACATGTGGTGGTGGCATCCGTCGGTCTCGAGAGACCATGGATCTGCGCCTGGAGTTTCCAGGGCGCAGGCCTGGGCAGGGTTGTATGGGAGACCGGCAGTTGCCCAAGCTGCAGGCCTTCCCCTCTCCACGCCACCGATGTTGTCCAAGGGAAGGGCACTAGGACCCAAGCAGTTTGGCACCAGTGATGTCGCAGAGCAATGTGTTGTTAAGTGCCTTGCTCAAGGACACAAACACACTGCCTCAGCTGAGGCTCGAACCAGTGACCTTCAGGTTACTAGTCCGATGCCTTGCCCACTAGGCCAGGTGCCAACATGTACATCAAAATATACATACATTCAATTTTATTTTTCCCTCCATCTTCCCTCATCCTCTATTACCCACTCTGGCCTCTTACCGCTTCTCCTCACCTGCCTATCACCTCCCTGGGTACCTTTCCTTCTTCCCTTTCTCCTATGGTCCTCTCTCTCTTCTATCAAATTCCTCCTTCTCCACCCGTTTACTTTTCACACCCACCTGGCTTCTCCTATCACCTTTAGCTAATCCTCCTTCCCTTCCCACCCACCTTTTTTTATTCTGACTGCTTCCCCCTTCCTTCTCAGACCTGAGGAATGGTGTTGGCCCAAGAAGTTGACTGCTTATTCACTCCCATAGATGCTGCCTGACCTGCTGAGTTGCTCCAGCATCCTGTGTGTGTTGCTCTGGATTTCCAGCTTCTGCAGAATCGCTTGTGTCTATGGAATGAAATGTGTCACTTTGCATTAATGACCTACGCAGTCCAAGGATTGTGCTGTGGGCACCCCACAAGAATTGCCACACTTTTGATGCTATGTTTCTTAGGCAGAATGATGTAAATGGGGGGGTGGAAGATTCTTAGTTTCTTTAGCAGGATAATATAAGTGGAGGGGGCAGTTCCCACCCATCTTCTCCATCACCTGGTTTCACCTATAATTTGTCAGCTTGTAATCTGTTCCCCCCCACCCACCTTATTCTGGCTTCTCCACCCTTCTTTTCCAGTCTTGATGAAGAATCTTGGCCCAAAGCATTGACTGTTTGTCCCCTTCAGAAATATAATGTACTTGACATCTTTGGATCATACTTTAATCTCCATCGAGGATGCTTAAGTTTCTGATTTCCCTCCAATCCCCTTCCTCTGGTGTCTCTCCTCCTTCCATTTCTCCTACAGCCCACCATCTCTTCCTATTGCATTCCTTCTTCATCGACCCTATACCATTTCCACCCATTTACCTCCCAGTTTCTCAATTACCTACCCAGTCATCTACCTTCCCCCTCACCTGGCTTCACCTATTGCCTTCTAACTTGTACTGCTTCTCAACTTTCCACCTTCTTACTCTAGCTTCTCCCCTCCCCCTTCCTTTCCGGAACTGATGAAGGGTCTTGACCAAAAACGTCAACTCTTTATTCTTCTCCATAGTTGCACCCTGACCTGTTGGGTTCCTCCAGCATCTTGTGTGTGTTGCTCTGGATTCCCAGCTTCAGCAGAATCTCTTGTGTTACTGAAATCTGAGATTCTGCATCATTGCTTATGTTGTGTTGTAATGTTTTAAGCTGCAAAGAAATCAACTGCAACCTATACAGTCTCTCCTCATGGCAGCAATTCTTCATCTTGGCAAGAGCCTGTTACATCTTCTATAATAATATCTGTGAAAAGGACAGATTTCAGTTTGTATGCTGTATACATTCTCTGATATTAAATGTACTTTGAAATCTTTGTCTGAACTCATAATAAGGCCATAAGACATGGTTGCCATTCAGCCATACGACCATAAGTGCAGAATTAGGCCATTTGGTCCATTGAGTCTGCTCCACCATTTCATCATGGCTAACCCAATTTTCCTCTCAGCCCCAATTGCTTGCCTTCTCCCCGTATCCCTTCATGCCCTGACCAACCAAGAATCTACCAACTTCTGTCTTAAATATACATAAAGACTTGGACTCCACAGCTGCAAAGGATTCCACAGATTCACCACTCTCGGACTAAAAAAATTCCTCTTCATCTCCAGTCTAACAGGATGCCCCACTATTCTGAGGCTATTCCCTCTGGTCTTAGATTCTCCCATCGTAAGAAATATCCTCTTCCCATCCACTCTATCAAGGATTTCACCATTCAACATACTTCAATGAGATCACCCCTCATTCTGCTGAATTCTACTGAACACAGGCCCAGAGCCATCAAATGCTCTTCATATGACAAGACATTCAATCCTGGAATCATTTTTGTGAACCTCCTTTGAACCCTCTCCAGTTTCAGTACATCCTTTCCTAGATAAGGGGCCCAAAACTGCTCACAATATTCCAACTGAGGCTTCACCAGTGCTTTATAAAGTCTCAACATTACATCCTTCCTTTTATATTCTAATACTGTTGAAATGAATACTAACATCGAATTTGCCTTCGTCACCACCATCTCAGCTTCCAATTAACCTTTAAGGAATCCTGCACAAGGACTCCCAAGTCCCTTTGCAACTCAGTATTTTTGTATTTTCTCTTCATTTAGAAAATAGTCAACTCTTTCCTTTCTTCTACCAAAGTCCATGACCATAAACTTCCCAACACTGTATTCCATCTGTCATTTCCTTACCCATTCTCCTAATCTGTCTAAGTCCTTCTGTAGTCCCTCTACTTCCTCAAAACTACCTGCCCCTCCACCTTTCTTCATATCACCTGCAAGCTTTGCAACAAAGCTATCAATTCCATCATCCAAATCATAAGAATTGGTCCAAAAACAGACCCCTGTGGACCATCACAAGTCACTAGCAGTGAACCAGAAAAGGCTTACTTTACACCCACTATACGCCTCCTGCCAATAAGCCACTGCTTTATCAATGCTAGAATCTTTCCTGTAATACCATAAGCTTGTAGCTTGTTAAGCAGCCTCACATGGCACCTTGTCGATAGTCTTCTGAAAGTCCAAGTACACAACATCCACCAATTTTACATTGTCTGTTCTGTTCAAAGAATTCCAACAAATTTGTCAGGCAAGATTTTCCCTTGAGGAAACCATGCTGACCATGGCCAATTTTATCACGTGCCTCCAAGTGCCCTGATATCTCATCCTTAATAATTGACTCCAACATCTTCCCAACCACTGAGGTCAGACTAACTGACTTTTTCTTCTGCCTCTCTCCCAACTTGGAGTGAAGTGACAATTAGTAATTTTCCAGTCTTCCAGAACCATTCCAGAATCTAGTGATTCAGTACTAATGCCTCCACAATCTCTTTAACACTTCTTTCAGAACCCTGATGTACATCATCTGGTCCAGGTTTCAGGTTCCCTTCTCTCTAGTAATGGTAACTTCACACACTTCATGAGCTCTGACATCTGGAACTTCCACCATACTGTTAGTGACTAGTGAAGACTATTGCAAAATACTGATTCAGTTTATCCGCCATTTCCTTGTTCCCCATTACTATCTCTCCAGTCAACACACACAAACTGCTGGAGGGCCTCACCTTCATACTACCTCTCCGGTGACATTTTCCAGTAGTCCATATCCATTCTCACCTCTCTTTTACACTTTATGAATCTGAAGAGACCGTTGGTATTCTCCTTAATATTATTGGCTAGCTTACTTTCATGTTCCATCTTTACCTTCTTAATGACTTTTTTTGTTGCCTTCTGTTTGTATTTAAAAGCTTCCCAATCCTCTAATTTCCCACTAATTTTTGCTCTATTATATGCCTTCTCTTTGGTTTTATGTTGGCTTTGACTTCACTTGTTAGCTACGGTTGTGTCATCTTGCCTTTCCTATACTTATTCCTCTGGGGGATATTACTTCCTGTGCCTTCCGAATTGCTTCTGGTAATTCCAGCCATTGCTGCTCTGTCATCATCCCTGCCAGTGTTCTTTTCCAATCAATTCTGGCCAAATCCTCTCTCATGCCTCCGTAATTCCCTTTACTCCGTTGTAATACGGGTATATCTGACTTCTCAAATTTCAGAGTGAATTCAATCATAGCATGATCATTTGCCCCTAAGGTTCTTTTACCTTAAGCACAACACACAACCCAGAATAGTTGATCCCCTAGTGGGCTCAACCACAAGCTGCTCTAAAAAGCTATCTCGTAGGCACTGTAGAAATTCCCCCTCCTGGAATCCAACACCAACCTGATTTTCCCAATCTACCTGCTTATTGAAATCTCCGATGATTCATTGAGTCTGCTCTACATTTCAATCACGGTTGATATATTTGCCTTCAATCCCATTCTCCTGCCTTTTTCCTATAACATTTGACACCCTTACTAATCAAGAACCTATCAACTTCCGCTTTAAATATACCCAATGACTTGGCCTCCACAGCTGCCTGTGGCAATGAATTCCATGGATTCTCCACTCTCTGGGCAGGCTAGAGTTGGCATGTTGTGGGCATGCTAAGCTGGTGCCATAAGCATGGCAACACTTGCAAGCTGCTCCCAGTTCTGATTTAACTCGTCCTTTTGAATCTTTTTATTTCATTTCTGTATCCATCACTGTCGTCAGGTTGACTGGTCTGCATTTACTTGGTATAGCACTGAATATCCAGGCCTGAATAAAAGCCTTGACCCAAAATATCGACGGTTCATCTCCCTGCATAGATGCTACCCGTCCCCCTGAGTTCCTCTGCAAGTTGCTCCAGATTTCCAGCACCTGCAGTCTCCTGTGTCATCAGCCAAAGAAAACTTCAAATTATAAGGGAAGCAATGCTCCCACATCCTATTCAAATTTTCCCAGAGGTATCATTGCGATAAATTAGCTTTCAAAGTGCAGTTGGTTAATGTAGGCAGGATTCTGTTTGGGTCAATCTATTAACATGAATATTTATCTTTCATTGTAAAGGTTAATTTGCTGTGTATCAAATCATTCTGACTCAATTGTGCCCAGAACTGAAATCAAGGAGAAATTCAGTAGGTGGCAATGCTTGTTAGGAATGAAATATTAAAGAAGAGGCTCATTCACTTATGATTGGGAAATGAATCAGTTTGCAAAGCAGTGAATTCCACTTTGCATTTAATTTTTCTTTGTGACTGATCCTTTCAGTGTGGCCTTTACCTGAGATGAGTTTGACACTC